>NW_010323970.1:0-25708 GCF_000700745.2 Antrostomus carolinensis | reverse complement strand
CAAATACAGTCTTTAGGTGGTTTGGGAGGTTAATGGCATTACTTGTTTGTTTACTTGTTTGGTTTTGGTGTGACTGCATTTGCAGCTTTTGCACCTTTTTCTAAAAAAAAATTAAATAACGTCTTCATTGATTGGCATCTTCATCCTCATTTAATGTCAGTTACTTAGTCCATAAATAGCAAAACTAACAAACTAGTCCATAAATAGCAAAAATAGCAAACTAGTCCATAAACAGCAAAATAGATAACTTTCACCTTACAAGATACTGTTGCCAAGATGGAACATAGTGTACAAACAAACAATCAGAAACAAAGGCTTCTGGATATGGTTTAGAAATTGGCAGAGAGATCTGACTTATTGAAGGGGCTGTTGAATACCAAAAAAAAAAAAAAAAAAAAAAAGCCCCCAAAAATCTAGATGAGGCCAGAGCAAGTGAGAACCAAGTACATGAGGGAGCTTCTGTGAACCAGTTTTGTAATCTTCTTAAATAGTAAAGCATAACTCAGTATCAGGGTAGAGAACAAACTCTTTTGTAAGGACACTAGAAAGATTTTACTTTGGGACTCACAATGTGATTTTATGTTAATGGCTTTGGAAGCCAAAATTAATTGCTGTGAATTGCAATTATTTTTCTGAAATAATCTGAGTTAGTTAAATATAGTCAGTGATGGCAGGGAGATAATATTTAAGTCCCAAGACTAGAATACAATAAATCTTGTGTATCCAAAGCATTACCTGGTGAAAAGCAAGAATGATAAATATTTACTATTTGTTTAATACAATAAGGACATAAACAAAAAACTATTTCAAATGACCCATGTGTAACTTGTTATTAAAAAAGGAAACTAGTGAGCAAAAGAATTAAAAAAGAGCATAAATAAATTACTATTAATCTCTTTTTCAAAATAAGACAACTCATAAATATAATCTCCTATTTGGGTAGGTGATTAATGCACACTTGTCAAGTTCCTCACAGTGTTGCAATCTTGCTAAGTTTGGTAATAATCCTGTGAAATGACTTAGAGCTCTAGTTGACAAACAAGTGTTATTGTTGTAAGTGACTTTGTGACTTTCTTAGTTTGCAAAATAGCTGTAAAATAGAGAATTTGAATATATTATTACTTCTCGTCATCACTTTTCAGAGAGAATTTATATAGATGTGATTGACTTGAGCTGAACAGTGGCTTAAATGCATTCATTGATTTCTGTTGAGCTGTTGACTTTTTAGTTATGTCCTGGAAAAACATGGCATACTAACATAACACCTTTTCTCAGGGGAAGAATATTAACATTTTGCAATTCTGCTGAAGCCCAAGAACCCTTGTCTTTTAATTTTAACCTTTCTTTGGAAGTAAAATACATGTGGATTTGTATGCACATCTGTTTTAAGACTAGAGATTTCTCCTTGACTTTTGTCTTTTCTGTTACCTCAAACCTCTCAAAACTTTTATCTTGGGCATTCTTTCTGTTAAACCATGATATGAGAAGAGAGAGAACAGAGCATGAGTTAAGAATTAACTTCTTCCAAGGACAAAATGTTTCATTTCTGAAAATGTCTCTTACTTAATCTATATGATATTTTTCTAGTTAGACTCACAAACAACTATTTCTTCCAAGTACGAACTCCATTATCTTGAATATCAGAGCTGCATATGTAAGAAATGTAAAAAGGTTGTATTGCTTGTAATAACTAAAATAATTAATTTTTCTGAATGCCCAAGCTTTGACAAACCTCCATAAAATTATCCAAATGTCTTTTCTACAATAGAAGAAGGATTTTTTATTTTTATTTTTTTTTGGTGGGGGGGTGGGTTTTTTTGTTACTGTAGTTGGTTTTTTGTTTTGGTTGTGGTTTTTTTTTTTAAATATAAAATATCTTCAGGAGGGGTTTTGGCATTACTGGGAAAAAAAAAATAGTAGAAATTACAGATGGAAATATTTTCCAGTTTCAGTCTTTCACTTAAATTAATAAAAAGGGAAACTTGTTGGTTTATTGCACTTGACTTTATTCTAATATGTTTAAACAAATGAAATTTAAATGTTCTTGTGTAAATTTAGTTGCTTTGAATGACCCAGTAAAATCACTTCTGCATCACACCTGCTGCAAAATCGATAACACTTATGCATACCTTAAGAATCATTCATCAAAACAATTACATTTTTACACAGTACACGAAAAATATGGATCGGATTGCTCCCATTAAATTATGATGGACTACTCTATAAAAACATAATAAATTAGAGGTTTCAATTTTATTTAGTTATGACATTAATATATTTGACCTTACTCCAGTCAGTCACCATTGGAAATATTTTTAGGACCATAGTAGTTTTTTTAAGGTAGCAGTGTATATTCTAGTATTTTAGATACAGGGCCATATTTTTCATTTTCTTTAACAGCAGCATGAAGACATCTGACACTTTTACTGCATAGGATTAGTATCTTCAGCAAGGAAACTCATTAAAGAATGTTTCATAAGATACCCAGTTCTGAAAACTGTTAAGATTGTATGGAGTAACTTTACTACAAAATACAAATTTCACTAGCATAAGTTCATTAACGAATCCTACAGCAGTTCAAAACACAATAGTAATTTTGAAAATTTTCCATGACTGAAGTCTTTGCAGCAAATTTATTTTTATTAAACTCATGCTTCAGGTAGCCTGCTGTCTGTTTTCAGGGATCAGAAAAGAATAATTCAAGTTAAAAGGAAAAATAATTTGGCTGATTTCCTCTTATATGCTTTTGCAGAGAAATTAACCATATATAATATGGTTATAATATATCATATCATTATATCTGGATATAAGAGGTAAAGCAGGTTGCACTCCTACCTTTATTGCTACTTAAAAATAGAAAAATAGAGTTGGTGATTCTTGTTCTACAGCTGAGAGGATCTGAAGGTGAGATTTATGTCAGGTGTAAATTGCCTCTGTCTAAAGAGCACCTTGAGTAAATTTATTTTTCTTCCTCTGTAATGTACAGAAATGTCTCTTCTGCCTGCTCTTTGGATAACAGGACTTAACATAACAGAAGAAAAATATGCTGCAGGAACACAGAAAATTAAATCTTGTTATTTTCTACTCTTTTCATAAGTTACATCAATTTACAAGGTTTTGATCTTTCCTATAGTACTTAGTTGTGGGGTTGTTTTTTTTTTCTCCAGAGGGTATTAAAAAAGATTTTTTTTGCTTTGTTGGTGGATGGAATAGGCGTTGGAGTAGAAGTTCTAGAGATCTTTCAAGACTGGACGTCTTTTGAGTTGTTGGAGAAGCTGAGGGTCTATATTCTATTACTCAAGGTTATGAAATCTGGACCTGAGATTTTCAACAGCCTGGAGAAGAGAAGGCTTGAGGGGACCTAGTTTGCAGCCTAACAGATGAATAGAGGAGATGAACAATGAGAGGATATAATACAGAGGTTACAAGTGGTTGCAAGGGAAACCCAAAGGTAGCAAAATCCTATAACAAGGCTCATTAAGCACTGGAACAGACTGTTTGGAGATCTTGATGAATATTCATTCTTGGAGTTTTCAAAACTTAAGTGTCTAGCTTTGAGCAAGACACCCTAACTTCCAGTTAACCTAACTGGAATTTAGGCTTTGAGTAGGAGGATGGATGAGGTGACTTCCAGAATTCCATTACAAAAGAAATTGTTCTTTGAACCTATGTAAAGAAATATTTTGTGAGATATGTAGACGTTGCTGAAGGTTTAATTGTTTATTTTCTACAAATAATGTACTACTGTGAAATGTATTACCTACATGTAGCATTCAAACTCTCGTTTTTTTCTTGTTATGGTTACACAAAATTGCATGTATTGAGCTAATAATATTGGATTCACTCAGAAATATCTGTCTCAGTTAATTACCTCTTTATTAGGGCTCTGATGAGAAGTTATGGTCACAGCATGTCAGTAAATAAGTGCAAAAAAATTGTCACATTTTTGTGCTTCTTTTGTTGTGACCACTGCAGCTAACATGCATTGACTAGCATTCATGTTTGCATCCCAGCAGCAGGGTGAGCAATTTGATCTTCATTCAGATCAAAAAAATCCATTTTGCTCCAAGCTATGTGGAATTGTACCAATTCTTTCTAGTTCTCACCTGAGTTGTATTTTGAAAACTGAATTTAATTACAGCAACCAGTTAAACAACAAAAAAAAAAGATGCAATGAATCCTTATTTTAGTATGATTTTCTATATTTAAGATGCCACTGCTATTTTCTGTTTTCAAAGTAGGGGAGAAACTAGAAGTTATTGTTTTAAGGTATAATTCAGATACAGACAAATAAAACGGAAGGTTAAAACAACTGGTAAACTTTAAACTTCATTTTTATACCCTTTCATAAAGGTATTTTGAATGTTGTTCTACAGTTGGGTTGTAAATTAAATTATCTTGGTACTGTTCTGTGCAGTATTTTTAGAAATAAGCTGCAAGCTAACATGTATGTATGTATGTATGTATTTATTTATTTATGAAAATGTGACTTACACATGGGAGGCAAAGAAAATATTAAATTTTAGTATTTTATATGTCATATTCCTGTTACCTAGCATTATCCTGTCAGGAGTAATCTTATTGACTCCAGGCTTTTGTCTGAACACTGTACTTCATACATTGACAGCAAAGTTTGACTTAAATTTATTCTCCTACTGTTCTGTCTTAACTGAGCTACTGACAGAAATTTTCACTGGTTATTTTCTAACATCATGTTTTCATAGGTGCTCTTTTGCCGTCTCGCAAGCAGGCTGGCAAGAATACATTGACCAGAAAGCCTTCTAGTATAACCTCTTATTTCTCAAATCCCACAGTCTCATTCCTTTATGTGCTTTCCAATTACAGTGAAATTACACAGTATTAACTTAATCAATTTTTAATTTGGTAGTACAAGAAAGTAGGTAACAGCCTAATGTTTAAATATTTTATGCATATGCACTTTTGAGAACCACTGAAGAGTCCATAGTTACTCAATTCTTCAAAAAATAATAACAGGGAGGCAGCGATGTAGGAAGAAAATAGTTCTCTGTGTAGCATTCTTTCCCCTTCCTCTCCCCTTTTCTTCCCTTGTCAAAAAAAAAAAAAAAAGAGCTTTTCCTCTGATAACTGCTGAAGAACAAAGCCCTTTTTGTTTGGAAGCATCAGTATGTTGCTGTATTTGTTCACCTATCCATAAGCTTATGAATTTTCACATCAGTTTTCACTAGTGAGATGTTTTGCAGCTAGAATTCTATACTGCCTAAAGGGTCTGTTTTATAATTACATTTTTAACTCTGATTTATTTACATGTACTGTTCCCCAGTTTTAAGGAAGTATCATTTAATTTTTATTAAAGAGCATGTTTCATACCTTCTTCCAAATTTAGGTCACCTAGAAAATGCAAGCTCTCATCTTGAAAATGTGTCATGGACCAACTGTCCTGATGAGCAGGCTTACAAGAAATGGTCCTATTTCTGTTAAATACTCTTATTGTCATTTGAACACTGTGATATCAAGTGTAATGACCTGAATGCATACCAGTCTGAAAGTGGTGATGATGTCACAGACCCATAGTAGGTCAGTTTTCATATTTCTTCACTTCACTCTGCCATTGTTATTCAGACCACTCGCAGAATATAAGATAGGTACAATATGTAGGTTTTACAGGCTAGCACAGAGAAGAATTGTTTAGAATAAATTTATCTTATGAAGCACTCACTGTAGCATTAACTTTGCTTTTCCCAGAATATGCTTATTTGGCATGGTTACACATTGCAAGTGCATGTCATAGGAGGGATAGTGAAGGGATTTCTTTAAGAATAGAAACTGGATTCTGTTGGAAATCTTTCCCTGTGTTTGTTTGTTTGTTTGTTTAATTCTTCCTATGTAGTCTTCCTCAAAAAAGGACAGTACTCACTAGGAATGCATATGATGGTATATTAAATTTCATTATTAAGGAAAAATACAGCAAAGAGAACAGCTTGAGAAGTTTAGAGAAAAACTAGGATTTTAAAACTGAACTAGGTGGAAGCTATAGAATAGCACTAAAAGGTCCTTTTGAAATGTTTATTTTTAAAAATTCTCAAGTGGTTAACTCATCAGACTGAATGTCTGTGGCTTACTACATTATTCCATGTGAGGTCAAATTTCAAGTGGTACTGTTAGAAGAGATTTCTGATTAAGTGGCTCAGTACATGTTGTTTTATTATTATTATTATTTCAAGATATACAGGTTTACAAATGCTGAACTTCAGGCTAATATGAATTTGAGATCTTATAAAATATAGGTCCCACCCATTCCATAAAAACAAATCTAGTATTCAAGTCTGTTGAAAAATCCTGAAGACTCAGAGATCTAACTGAACAGATATGAACAGAATAATACTTTAATTGATTTGTTGAACTTGTTCAGCATCAGACTGAGGATGTTAAAAATGAAGTAACTTCTCAAATTTTCATAAAAGCCTTAGTTGTCTGTTCTGGCTTCCTTGAAAATGGGCCTCTATATTTTCACAGAGTAAGCTTGTAAATCATTTATTTTTACCACATACTTTTGCACATCAGGTTTGTGATAACAAAACCCTAAAGAAGATAAACTTTATGTGATTTAATGCTTTGCTTTATCTATATAGTATGGTTTTCATAATGGAGTTAATGAACTTCATGGTCTCTTGAGATTCCTAGTAGGATAAGTCTTACTGCCAGTTAGCTAAATCTTAAATTCTACCCTACAAGCTGTTACATGATCTAGTATATCTTTTCAAAGAAAGATCTCAAAAAACCTTGATTTTGTAACTCCATTAACACTGAGTTATACTTTCCTGGCCTTTACCTCAAAAGATGTAATGTTTCCTAGTTCCCTCAGTTAACCTTTTTCGACTTTGTACTAATATAAACATATATCACAAAGCAGATAACAACTAATAATAATCTATGAATTTTAGACCTGGTTTGGTTTGGATTGTGGGGTTTTTTGCTTTGTTTTGTTTTGTTTTGTTTTGTTTTCCCATGTAGCAAGATTAATTCCATTTCAGTCCCCCTTTTGATGATAGAGAACCCAGTACTGTCATGTGAGGAAAGCTGATGTTTCATAGCTTGTGGACAAACTTGTTACTTGTCCTTGAAAGGCCTTTTGACAGGTAGTCCCTTTAGAGTTTTTGTAGTTTGAAACTACAAGAGAAAACCTAGAAGACAATACTTAGATGACCTCCACTTCTGTTCTGGAAAATCATGGGTTATGTCAGTGAAGCAGAAAGAGTCTATATACTTTCAGAAGTGCATTTCAGCTGCAAAACTGAGCCTTCAGCAGCTGTATGTCTCTTAGTACCTTTTGCAACCATCTAGATTTTCAGAATTTATTTAAAAAAAAAAAGAAACCCAAAACACTCAAACCAGGAAGCTACAATGAAAAAGGTTTTTAAGAGGAAAGCCCTGTGACAGCAGGATTCTCTCAGTAAGAGTACCAACATGGATGGTGAAGTGAAAACTAAACCGCCAGCTATATGGTGAAAACAAAAGCTCAACTTAAGCTCAGAGTGAAAACCAAATGAGGTTGTAACAAGATGTTTATGTTCACTGCTGTCATAACCAAAGTTAGCAATTAATATCAAGAGAATAGAAGGTTTTTTCCTCTTAATTTATTTTATTAAACAGCTCAGATTCCAGAACAATTATATAATAACGTAACTTTGTGTACGGAAAGAGGAATAGTATTCAAAGGTAAGGGGTGTAACAAGTTAGTCATAAACACCTCAGAAACCTGTTGCCTCCAATTAAATCAACCAAACTCAGCCCAACTATATTGCCCAACTATTAAAAAATGTGTAAACCTGAAAAAATTGTGTGCTCTGTATATGAGCTTCACAATTTAAGTTGTATGGTTATGGGTGCAAGTGGAACATACTTGGAAAATAAGGAATACTGGCTTAAACTTTACAGTATGTCCATGGCAAGAGACAGACATTGTAGCTCATTAAAGCAAAGTTTAATATTTGATGACATATGTAGAAGGTACTTTGTAGTTTGCTTGCTTACAAAAGAAGTATTTTGGAATAATTATTTGGAAGGTAGGGAGTATCATGAAATATTGGGCTTTTACATAACTTGTTTCAGTAAGTAGATAGTTGAAGTTAAGAGCAGAAATAACTGAAGATAAATTAAAACACTGTTACAAAACTCTTTTGAATGGCCATTTTTATGTACTCTGAATTCAGAAAAACAAATGTTCATCTCTGCCCCTCTAAAGTAGAAAACTCTACTTAATAGACAGTCATATATATATATGTCCACACTTAAATATGATATGTAGGCTTATATTCTACCTCTGAACATTTTTAACTCCATCAGTAATTAGATTGTTATTGTAAAGCATGAGTGTTTAATTCTTTAAAAAAGAAAATACAGAAAATATCCTGTCTCTATCTCAAGTAATCTGTTAATAGATCAATCTATTAGATTTTTCTTTCTAAATTTGGAACATGCTTGTACTTTGAAAGTCAAAGATTTACAAAGTGTCATTTATTAAAAGTTATATAGTATTTGAAGTGGGAAAATATGTCACTTGTTGAAAAATTTCTACATTGTATCTATTAAAAAAACACCCTAAAACCCCCAAAATTTGATAAAATAATTGTTTAAAAAAGATATTTTGTTTCCAAAGGGAGCAAGTAGTCACAATTCCCCGCAATACTTCTTTTTTTAAAAACAGGAAGGATTACCCAGTTATATTTAGAATGTTCTTCAGAAAGATCAAGCAGAATAATTTTGTGAAGTATTTGTAATGAAATTAAGTGATATTCTAATATTTTAAATTTTTCTCCTAATCTTACTATCGATTTTACACTTAAGCACAGAAACCCAAACCCACCTTGATTTTTATATAATATGAATGTCAGCTGTCAGCTTAAGGAAACAGGCAATATCATGTTAGCTCTGAATTCTCACAGGCTTTTTTTTTTTTTTTTTTTTTTAGGAAACTGTGATGGTTTCTTCTCATAATAAACCCCATAACAAAACCAAACCATGGTGCTTCTAGTTACTAAAAAGAAACCTATCTGTGTACCAACTAAAAACCAGGACAGAAACATATTCAAGGAGTAGAATAAAGAGGCAACAAGTAGAGGAAGATACACAAGAATTGCCTTCAGGTTTTTTTGTTTTGTTTTTGTTTTTTTTTTTTAAGATTATATTCTTACATTTTTAATGTGATCTGACTAAAATACTATCCAACTTGTCTCCTGTGTTGTATTAAATTTAGCCTGAAGCCTTTCTGGTAAGATCTTGAAGCCATATGGTTTTGTTAGTATTTAAATAAGAGACTTCCCAAGAAAACTCAGATGATCCCGAGTAAGGCTGTTTCAGCTTCCTTCCCTTCTGTTTTCTCAAATTAATCCTCCGTTTGAACATAGGTACTGGCAGTACTTCCTTCAATAATATTCCAATGGAGTTTTAAATCATTTGAGATTTAAACATGCAGTAGAGTATTTTTTGACCTTAATGTTATTCTTTTCTCTTCCTGAAATCTGACTATTTTTAATAGAATTGTGTTGTTTTCTCAATTCTGTGAATTTTTATGTGTTTAATAGAGACCTTATTGATGATTGCTATGCATAGGTGTTGGTGAAGCATTTTAATTTTCTGAGATAGTTAGGGTTCTTTGGTAAAATGTTTGTCTGAACATGCAGCAGAAGAGGCAATAGATAGAGGAAAAACTAGTATAAATTGGGAAGAAAATATTTAAATAATTTTCTATATTAAGTAAAATACATTTCCATTTTACAGCCCATCTTTTGTAAAAGATTAATAATTTCCTATTAATTTTTAAAAGACAGAAGCTGGCCTTAACAAAATCAAAATTCTCAATAAATTCTATAAATTCTATATTTAGTAGCATAGATTTTAGTATTTTTTAGAACATTATGATAAAATGAACAAATTATGTCAAAGCAGACCATAAAATACTGGAAAAGGTGACAGTTGTGCATGTAAAATCTGGATTCAGTTTGGTCTTCTTTTGTTGATGTTTACTGATGAAAGACTGGTTTGGATGACATTTGGCTTTGAGGATTTGAGATTTGGCTTCAGGTACGGTACTTTTTGGTCAGAACAGCACTGGCGATACCCATAAGAAACTAAACACCTGCTCAGAGTAAGATTGGCAAGTCCCTTAGGTCTTATAGGTTTAAGACTCCTTTGAAGTATAGCTGAGATTTTTTTTTTTTTTAATATCTACACAGGTATTCAAAGAACAAGGTTTACTTGTTTATTTTTAAGTCTGGCACAAAATTACCCAACTATCAATGTAAAAATAATACTGATACATTCCCAAAGAAATACTAGGTTTACATAAAGGTATCTGGAATTTTAGATACTGTTAATGACTTCAATCAAACATTATCAATTTCAGGGCATTTAAAAAAAAAACTGAAGGATGCGTTTTGAGCCTCCAGTTCAGACATTTCAGATTCTTGTATCTAATGATATTAAATGTCTTAATCCTGTCTTAAAAGGGGAAAAAAAACCAAACAAACAAAAAAAAAAAAAAACAAACAAACCAAAAACAGCAAAAAAACCCCCAACCTGTGATCTCTAGGACCGCACACTGTGCAACAAAGTAAAAAATCACTGAGCTTTGAAGAGGTTAATTTAAATGAGTAAGTGATTCAACTTCTAGGAAACAAGATGAATCTTTTCCCTGAAAGTTAAACTTTTAAAATAACCTGTCTCACTTTTATTGCCTATATGGGGTCAGATTCTTCTACATTGAATGCATTGAAGTCTACAAATGAATAAAAGCATTCTATGTGTTTGCTTTTATTTTTTATTACAGATACTATTTGTTACCTGTTTACTAATAGCCACAATTGTTTAATTTATTGGAAGTATTTTTAAAAGGACTGAAAGGGAAGAGTTTTTTGAGCGTAGTGTCCTTATGATTCTTTAGAAGGGATAAAAGACAGAAAGAAAGGACAGTAGCTGGTGGTAGCACCAATATAGAGAGCAAAGGTGAGAAATTACAAAAGTAGGAACTGTGTTCTCACTACAAAGTGCAATGGGTTGACCTTGGCCAGGTGCCAGGTGCCCACTCAGCTGCTCCCTTATTACCTGTCCTCAGCAGAACAGGAGGATAAAGTAAGCTGGAAAATCTTGTGGGCCGAGATAAAGAGAGGGAGATCTCTTACAAATTACCATAATGGGAAAAACAAAATCAATTTTGAGAAAATTAATTTATTGCCAATTAAATATATTTGGATGGTGAGAAACAAAGATAAAAACCAAAACACCTTTCCCTTACTCCCTCTTTTTTTCCAGGCTCAACTTTGGAACTTCGGTTCCTCATTCCCAACTCCTCTACCTTCTTCTCTTAAGCAGTGCAGGGGGAGGGTTGGGGAATAGGAGGAGTTGTGATCAGGTCATAATAGTTTTTCTCTGCCATTCCTTCCTCTTCACACTTTTACTTTTCCTCTGCTCTAGCATGGGTCCTACCCATGGGATGCAGTTTACCTCAGGAAATATCCACCAGCTCCAGAGTGGTGCCTTCCACGGCCTTCAGTGTAGATATCTGCTCCAGTATCATTCTCTCCATGTGCTGCAATGCAATACTTTCTCCTCCTTAATCTTTCAAGGGCTGCAGGAGATCTCTGCTCCCACACCTGGAGCACCTCCTCCCCCTCCTCCTTCTCTCACCTCAGTTTTTGCAATGAGGAAATGATTTCATTAGTTTCTTTCACTGATTTCAATATAAGTTAAGAGATACAGACATACCATGAAATTTATCTTTCCTTATCAGGAAATCTGAAATTCTGGAATATTCCCCAATGATATAGCCATAAGATCTTTGGAAGGGTGAAATGCATAAAAACATAAAAATAATAACATAAATGAAAAAAAAAAACATTAGAATAGTCATTTATTTAGAAGTTCAGACATTTTTGACACTAGTGTTGGCCAAAAATCTGAACAAGTTTCCATAAATTATTTTCCTGACAAAGCTCAAGCAAGGTGAAAAAGTGAATCCTTTTCTAACAAACATGACATTTCATGTGATTACTCTTTTAGATGCCATCTTTCCATAAAAAGCATTTCCCAATTTCTATTTGTGCTGTGTCTCCATTGTTTGTGAAAGGTATCCTCTGATCTTGTCTAATTTTTGCAAGGATGATTGACAGGGAGGCCAGGATATGCCTCCAGTGGTCACTGACCTCTGTGTGACTGATAAGGATTGTCAAGTCAGCACACTGCCAGCAAACACTTCGCTTGGAAGTAATGTGAACAATAAGTGGGTAAGTTATGAAGCATGCTTTGAACTTTCTAGTCTTAATTTCTTCTGTTTAGAATACAAGCACCAACTTAGTGGCAGTTTTTTGGCTTTTTTAGGGTCTCCTCTTCCACCCTCCTTTGCCCCCTCCAAGGGGAAAGATGTTGGGTTCTACCTCTCCAGCTGACTTATGGAGTCTGCCAAATGCACTGCAAATCTCTTGAAACTTCTACAATTTTCTGAGGTGTCTTTACTTTCTATTCTTTCTCTAAACTGGCATGTAACTAAGAAGTCTAACCCAGTGTTTAATTCCCTCAGATATGTGCATAAAGTTCATTTTCTATTAGATCAGCATTTTTCCAGTTCTGTGGAGTTTTTATTGCAAGTCTGTATACACAATAAAGTTTGTTAAATACTAATTGCTTTTACCTTGTCACCAGTCATTACAAAAAAAAAAAACCCAACAAAAAACCAAAACCCAAATACTCCTTGAAAGGGTGAGTAAATAGCTACATCACAGTTACTGAGTTACTGACATTTACTCAATTACTGTCTCTGATTTGATAGTTTTTTAGAACTAGTTTGTATATCTAAAAAAGTGAAAAAATCCTAATGTCTTCCATTAATTTACATCCTTCTAAATAAACAAATACTCTAAAGAAATTTTAAATTAATAATTTGGCTTTTGTTTGAGGTTGTTATTCTTATTTTTATTAATTTGATCTTGAAACACTTTGTGTTCCTCTTTAAATATTAAAGTGAATAAGAATGAGTAACAATAATAAACAGTGAAAAATCAATATAGGAGCATGGAAAAATGAAAAAAAATAAGTATAATAATCTCTGATTCTCTACTTGAAAAATAAAAAACCACACAGTATACCTTCTTAAAAAAAAAGACACACAAAGGTCTTGGACAACTTTAAAACTTCAAGTCGAGATTTTTAGCAGCTATAGATCCTTTACCCATGTTAATTACTTTCCTAATGTCCGTCCTTGTGTCTGCCTAAGGATCTTTGTATGCTATCCTACAATTCATCCCTTTTTTTCAGCTATGTCTGAAAGTGACAGTAGTACTCTTTAGCAATCTGTATCACATCTTCACATCCAAAGTTGTTTGGCTGCCTTTATAGATTTCCCATTTGCAGTATTTGGGATGTTATAGCTGTGGTGACTTGGGAGATCCTCTTACAAACAAAATGCTTACCTGTCAGAATATAAATACAAAGGAAAAAATAAAAAAATAACATCAATCAAAAAAGGATTTGTGTTTTTCTTACTTTGTTCTTACCAGTCTTTGACAATGGTGAGCTTCTTTTTATATCTAAACTTAGTGCTTTTATTCCTCTTTCTAACTAACTAACTAATATGTTTTAAGTCTCTTTAAACTTAGTTTATTCTACAGGGCATATTATATTACCCGCTCTTGAGTAGCACAGACTTGTACCAAATTATTTATTTACTTTTGGCACTTTTTCCCTGTTGTCAGAGTTAAGTTCCTCTGCCTTTCTGTCTGGGGCACACTCAAGAGGCTCAAATGTCTGTAGCTAATAATTCTGAGATGTGAGGCTTGTTCTTTTAAATAAAACATTCCTTCTCCTATTTTGAAATAATAAAGAAAAAAAAACAAACAACAACATAATTCATGTCAAAAACACATATAGGAGAATATTTTGGAAATTTATATCTAGCCAGATTTTTATTTTGTTTTGAAACATAAAGTATGGTTCAGGTTGTCCTTTTTTCTCAAGCAGGCTGAGTGCTGAATTTCCACAAAAACATCTGGTTCAACATTGTCAGAAGACTGTCCATTGCACTGCAGTTATAGTCATTTTGAGCAGTGTAGTTTTATGCCTGTTTATTTTGCATTTCAGTGTAGGACTCGACCTGACCTTCACTAAAAGATAGCTTTTCTTATTGACTTTGATATCAGGGCTATCAAAGCTACTTATTGTGCTGCAATCTATCTGCTGTGTTCTTGGTGTATGCTGGAATACCTGCCATAAGAACAGGAAAAATTCCCAAAATATGTTGTCCATTAAAAACTGTGGAATAAATCATGTTTGGTTACAGGTGCCTAAGGTGATTCAAATTTATGGTGAATCAAACCACTGAAGTGCTAAAATGACATGCACAATGGGTGATACTATCATAATATCTCTTGGAAACTAGTAGGAAGTAATCAAATTGAAGAAATATCTGGTCACACTGACACTTTATTCCTATGATAATTTTGTATATTACACAGCAAAAGAACACAGCAAATTATATTCTTATCATTAAATAAATACATTAATTATATATATATATATAAAGTTTTTCAATCCTAAACCTAGGAGCTTTTTTTTTTTTTTTTAATACTGATGACTAATTTTAGTGAAGTTTATTATGGTAACATTAAAAGGTCGGGGTATTTTATCCTTGTGGTAGTAAACAAGACAAGATTCTTATCCTAAACAGAAATGAGCCATAATTTTTTAGGAAAAAAATATGTATTATACATCAACATTCAAAATAAATGTGCACAGCTTCCAATCTGTTGTGCTGTGTGGCAAATGCTTTTAGAATATTAGCTTCCAACTTCTCAAAGTCTGATTCATTGCCTTAATTTTAGCTCTAAACTCAATGCTGAAAATGTTCAGATCCTTTTCTCACAGGAGTTTCCAAAAGAATTAATTAAAATATAATGAAACAAAGTGAGAGGTTGAGTGGATTTATGAACTAGTTTCATTTCTACTATGAAGAGAAGCCTGGCAGGGTGTTCATGGTGTGTTCCAGGGTACCAGCAGCAATGTAGGAGAGCTCTGCAAATAGTGTTAATTCATTTAGTTCTAGGAAGCCATACATCAGGGGTTATACTGCTGAAGAAATTTGCCAAAAAGCTGATTGCTTTTTCTAAGACAAGAGATTCAAAATGACTTCACAAACTTCTCACAAGAAATTAAGCACTATGTGGTTTAAAACCAGGAGCTCCCATTCTGGGCTGTGATATCTTTTCCTC
The DNA here is from genome assembly GCF_000700745.2 of Antrostomus carolinensis. Taxonomy (NCBI): domain Eukaryota; kingdom Metazoa; phylum Chordata; class Aves; order Caprimulgiformes; family Caprimulgidae; genus Antrostomus; species Antrostomus carolinensis. Next base: position 10,472 of record NW_010323970.1, on the reverse strand, counting down.
TGTGGTGGGGAGGGGAAGTCCCACCACCCAATGCCTCTTATCCTGTTCCAAAGCAGCCCTCCTTCCACCTCCAATTCGAGATCCCAAAGGATCCCATGTGCTACATAATGCAGAATGTCTTGTTGCATATATGCACTTTCTAACTACAGCTGAATGACCTGAAAAATTAGGTTTAAGGAATTTGTATAACAATTTTCTAAGCTACTATATGTTTAGAACTGCTCATTCAGCATGGTAACAGGTCTTGATCTCACTTGGAATAGTAAGAACTGTAGATATTTAATGTCAGGGCCATGTGGACCCTGTCAGACCTATATTATTGCACTGAGCAGCTCCAGCTGGGACAGCCCCATGCCCCAGTTCCTCATGCTCAGGAGCCATATTTCAGCTCTGGTCTCGCCATCAGCCCTGCTTTTGCTGCTACCTGTCAGTTAAGACTTTGAAAAAGTATCAATTTTCTTCTCTTGAATCGTGATTTTATGATGTCCAGTGCTATCAAGAGTCTTACTTCTCCAAGAGACTATGTATCGCCTGGTATATATTGTCATATTTCTATGGAAAGCAGGACGATTATGCTTAATTTAATCCAAACAATAGTCTGGTCTGCTGTTGCAAGCCCAATTCAATCAACTTTTTTTTTCAGAAATTATATTAAGAGTCACATTCCTCAGATCAGAAATTTAAAATAACTTAGATAATTGGCTGAAACATAAAATATGGAAAGCTACCACATGAACGTAAAGATCAAGCTAACTCATTATCTTGTTTCTGGGTATGTACTGTTGTGGATGCTTAGGAAAAGGAACTAATATAAATTGGGGTTTTTTTCTCTTTTTTCTTTTCCCCTTGAAAATCATTACAAATTCTGACAAGACTCAAGTGTCAAGACTTTATCGCCAGCATGCATCTCAAAACAATCAAAATAAAAATAGTAGAGCTCCATGTTTTCTGATTTTTATAGAAAGAGTATAGAAAAGGACAAGGATAAATCTGTTTCATCCTTTTTGAACTGTTTTATGCTTCTAGCTTTCACATCCTATGATAATAATCTCCCCAGTTTACTTGTATGGTGCCTGGGGAAAAGTTTTCTTCTGGCTGTTAGTTTTGAATTACTATCTGACTATTTAACTGTGTCCCCTGCTCCTTGCATTGGAAGACAATTCATTAGGAACAATTCCTTACAGTTCTACATGGCATTTGTGATTCTCTCTGCAGAGAAGCTATTTTGGACATGTACTGAATTTTTTTCTGCATGTTCTTGTTTTTTTCTTTGACACTTTACTCTGGTTTGAGATCCCTCTGTGCTACTAAGCTTTAAACTGCTGTTCTGGGAACTGTGCCTAAATTATTTTTTCAAAAAATCATAGTAAAATTTGAACTTTCTCTGAGAAGTCCAAGTGTCTACCTCTTTTTCCTATTGGTTGAAATTTTGCTGTTTTTCCTTATAGGCTGAGAAGCTGTGCCTGTCTCCGTTCTTGCCTGGAAAAGCTCACTAATCATAGAGTCATAGAATCATAGAATCGCCTGGTGGAAAAGACCTCTGAGATCATTGAGTCCAACCATACCTGTCCACTACTAAACCATATCTTCAAGCACCCCATCTAGCCATCTTTCGAACCTCCCTAGGCAGCCCATTCCATTGCCTGATAACCCTTTCAGTGAAGAAATATTTCCTGACATCCAATCTGTACTTCTCCTGGTGTAACTTAAGGCAATTACCTCTTGTTCTATCACTAGTTACCTGAGAGAAAAGACACACACTCGCCTCTCTACACCCTCCTTTCAGGTAGTTGTAGACAGCAATTAGGTCACCTCTCAGCCTCCTCTTCTCTAGACTAAACAACCCCAGCTCCCTCAGCCACTCCTCATAAGACTTGTTCTCCTGTCCTTTCACCAGCTTTGATGTCTTTCTCTGGACATGCTCCAGAGCCTCGGTGTCCTTCTTGTAATGAGGGGCCCAAAACTGAACACAGTACTAGAGGTGTGGCCTCACCAAAGCTGAGCACAGGCAAAGGATGACTTCCCTGCTCCTGCTGACCACACTGGCTTTGATACAGGCCAAGATGTCATTGGCCTTTTTGACCACCTAGGCACACTGCTGGTTGAACCTAGTTCAACCAGCTGTCAACCAACACCCCCAGGTCCTTTTCTGCCAGGTAACTTTCCAACCACTCCTCCCCAAGCTTGTAGTGTTGCATGGGGTAGTTGTGACCCAAGTGCAGGACCTGGGTCTTGGTCTTGTTGAATGTCATACAGTTGGCTGCTGCCCATTGATCAAATCTGTCCAGGTCCCTCTGTAGAGCCTTTCTTCCCTCAAGTAAATCAACACTTCCACCCAGTTTAGTGTCATTCGCGAATTTACTGAGGGTGCACTCGATCCCCTCATCCAGATCATTGATAAAGATGTTAAACAGGACTGGCCCCAACACTGAGCCCTGGGGAACACCACCTGTGACTGGCCTCCAGCTGGATTTAACTCCCTTTACCACCACTCTTTGGGCCCGGCCATCCAGACAGTTTATAACCCAGCAGAGAGGATGCCTGTCCAGGCTATTGGCAGCCAGTTTCTCAAGCAGAATGCTGTGGGAAATGGTGTCAAAGGCTTTAGTGAAGTGCAGGTACACCACATCCACAGCCTTTCCCTCATCCACTAAGTGGGTCACCTTGTCATAGAAGGAGATCAGGATAGTCAGGTGGGACCTGCCTTTCATAAACCCATGTTGACTGGGCCTGATCACCTGGTTGGCCTGTGTGTGCTGTGTGATAGCACTCAAGATGATCTGTTCCATGACCTTCCCTGGCACCAAGGTCAGACTGACAGGCCTGTAGTTCCTTGAATCCTCCTCTGGCCCTTCTTGTAGATGGGTGTAACATTTGCCACCTTCCAGTCAAGTGGAACCTCCTCAGTCAGTCAGGACTGTTGGTAGATGATGGAAAGGGGTTTGGCAAGTATCTCTGCCAACTTCCTCAATATCCTGAGGTGAACCCCATCTGGCCCCGTAGACTTATGGGTGTCTATAATGATATATATTAGAATGTTCAGATAACTTGAAAAAAAAGTACATGAGTATATGATACATTAAGGTATATTCTTTTATGCTCTACGCTTAATTTTCCACCTTTTATATTTTATGTCCTGTCATTAGTGGAGCAGTCTAATGATTTTTCCTTCTAACTGTTCTAAGACATGAGATTGTTATAGTTCAAGCTCTGAAGAAAAACAAGAGGTTCTTTGGTTGTATCTTTCAGGTAACAAAGAGGTGTTAAAAAAACCCCCAAAACAACATTCCCTATGTACACAGATGTATTTAAATTACCAAATTGCATGTTTCTGAGTTTTTGCTGTTGTTTTGTTTTGTGAGGGTTTTTTTTTTCTTTTGAAGATACTAAGTTTCACCTCAACCTAGGATTAGATTCTCATACAAAAATAGCACTTTTTATCTAAGTAATGCACCTATACAAGCTCAGACAGCCAGAGGATAATCTTAGATCTTCACTTCTTTTCAGTGCCTTTAATTTTTTTCTTATTTGCTGTATCAAAAAACTTACTGTAATCTGAGCCAATCTTTTGTCTTTGAGTTGTTTTTAAAAATCCTTAACAGCTGTACCCTTGGAATACATTCTTTTTAAAAATAAATTTATTTTACTTCACATACTTTATTAATTTGTTCTGATTTTTTCTTAGTACTTCTATTAGTTTATTTCTGAATCTTAGATTACTTAAAATAAACTGTCTTCTAACTCTCTGGAGCAATAGAGACCAACCTAAAAAAAATATTTAACATCTTACCTTGATCTTCTTCTAATAATTTCAAAAGGAAACAGTATATAACCCAGATAAGTTATCCATGCACTGAATTACTTTAAGAGATTGTCTTTTATCACTTAGAGTGCTCAGTGAATTTTGCTTCATGCTGCAGTTAAAGACTATAGCATAAAGCCCTGAGTCATCTTTGAAGATAATTTCTCATTTCCTATCTCACAAGAAGAGGAATATTGTTTCTCATTCTTCTACCCTTACTCTTTGTGTGTTAAAGTATCGTGTTAAAGTATCATCCTATACAGTATGTTATGTGATCATAGTAGAGTTTGCAGAGGGTGTTATTTATTTATTTGGTTTTAAATGGTCAAGTAAAAAAAATAACAGGTGCTCTCATAATATCCACTGTATTGCAGTAAGACAAATGTAAATTACCAAAATGGAAATATCTTCTTTTGGGGAAAGCATGGTGTGGAAGAAATCACATTTCTAACAATATATTTTTTTTTCTTCCTTATCCTACCTATCTTTAATTTGACAGTATTGATAGATGCCTTTATCATCTAACTTCTTTGATGGTTTAGGGTAATTCACACAAGACTTTCCTTTCAGTGAACTAAGATTAGTGATTCACTCTCTCATTTTCTTGACTCTTTTTTTAGACTTCCCCCCTCCCAGATTTTCTTATTTTCTGAAAAAAATCCTTTGGCAATAAAGTACTCAATGCTTCTTTTTTATTTCTCCAATAGAAATTGTTTGAAAAAAAACCCTTTCCTAGACAACGCCATCTTTAACTGATCCTTACATAACTACTTGCTCCTGTCTGGCTTGCAGCAACTATTTGTACATCCATTTTCTTTCTGAATGTTGTGAGTGAAAATAGTCTATGTGTGACATAAGAAAAGTGCAGCAGGAGGAAAAAAATTCAGGCTTTTCTTACTATTGGATTAAAATCAGGGAAGCCATAGATCATGACCTCAGCTTTTCCTTGGAAAGGGAAGATTTAGTTGCCAGAATTGAAATAACTTGTGGGTAGAAGATAAGAATGCAAGTGATAGATGAGGTGATAAAGCAGGATACAGGAGAGATTAGCAGGTTTCGATTTCTTCAACAGATAGCAAATTCTTAAAATATCTGCTTTGCCTGCCAAAAAAACCCAAACCCCTAGCAGTCTTTTTCAGTTGGTACCATTAATTCTTCTCATCGGTGTGTTTAAAAAGATTTTAAATAGGAAAATAAATAAAGGAGAAGATGTTTAAAAAGAAATATTAATCCGGCCAAAAACCTTCTGTAGTATTTGTCTCCATAATTTAACGGTTATTTATTTGGCTTATTCCTTCCTCTCGCATTCACAAAAATGCAGCTATTTTGAGAGTTATTAGTTACCATTGAAGTAAGGACACAAAACATTTCCATTATTTTTTTCTCATTTTCCTCACCAAAAGTTGGCATTTGTAAAAACAACTGTAACAGGTGCAGCTGCTCTGACATTTCCCCAGAGCATTCTGAAGCAAAAGCTAACAGTACTGTGCTCAGGAACAGACTACCACAAAGGGAAACGTCCTGGTCATTAGGACTAAAGCTTCCTAGGTAAATGTACACTTGAAGTTACATTTAGAACATTCATTTGTATCAGTATCTCCAATTTAATAGTATAGTCACTATACCTCATACTTCAAAGGCAATTATTTTGACAGCTATTAGGAGACAGTACAAATAGTTCAGGGCATAATCATGCAAAATAAATCCAGTAAGACAAAAGCCCTGGGGTAGAAATCCTGGATCTCATGGAGTCATGAACAAAACACTTTTCCTGGAGGCCAAGTTTCCTACTATGTGGCTATGCAAGAAAAAAGTCTAAAACAGATTCTAGAGTGTGTAATGTTATAATACTAACATAGTAAATTCTATGCTTAACACTTACCAAATGCAGATAAGGGAAATGTAATTCTATCATACTCAGTAAATAGCAATATTCTCTTAGAAAATGTCATGTAAGGTTGATGATGTTCCCATGTCAAGACTGAAGACCCATCAGAGATGGGAGGAAGGGCTGAAGTAGGCGTGGGTTACCCTCAGAAGACAGATATTCAGTGTGCTGGAAGCAGGGTGGTCCAGAGTCCTCAGCCTGCTCTGTAATAGCTAGCAGAGAACGACTGCTTCCTGGATATATGTAGAGTGATCATTCAAATATTCTTTCAAGTAACTTTAGGCTGATAATTTTTAGATCCTCAAATAAGGATTCTGAAACCCAGGAGGAAAAGCAGCACCTGCAAAGCAACCCCCAGCATACTGCAATGGTTTCTTTCAAAGCATTCAATGTGGTAATCAAGTCAAGCTCTGGTTCATTCATTATTTGAAAGGATTCCGTGTAAAACAGTATAGATGTGGAAAGCACACCACACAAGAAAACTGTTCTAGACAGAATCTGATTTCCTAATAATATTATAGCCTATGTTTGGTATAATAAGGTTGAGTAATACACTCGAAATACATCTGAATTTTTTGAGAAATAGTCTGTTTATTGTAATAGCTAAGGCTTAATGATATGTATAAGATGGACAGTTGTTTCCATGATGCCTGCAAAATCTTTGCACCCAAAATATTATCACAAGGTTTTCTTTCCTATTTTTATGAATAAGCTTGTGCAGTTGCAGTCCATTTGTACCTCTTTGATCTTATCCAAAGGCTGTCTATGATCCATTGCCAGTACCTGTAGGATAAAATAGGATAAGTGGTCACATACAGATACTGATTAATATGTGTCATGTTTCCATTAAAAATTGTATACTGGACAAATTATTCACCAAAGACTAGTAAGGCACGTTTTCTAAAAAAAACCCCAAACAACCCACTAAAATTATTTATGCTTCTTTGAGGTATAAAAAAAAAAAGTGCTGTACTTTCTAGAGCAATATTAAAAAGGCTGATTCTATTACAATTTGTCAGTTTCGTATTGTCAAAAATACATGGGGACCTGTGACCAAATCCTAATTAAGAATGATTAATTAAGTAGTATTTAATTGTACATTGAGAATGTAGTTGCTGAATGGATTATCTGACTTTCTGAGCCTTGATACTCATAATGAATTCTGCATGCTGAATGTTATGAATATGATAAATCATTTGCTCCTCGCTACTGTAAAAAAGGTGAAAATTATTATTTTAAAATTATAATTCACCATTAGTGTAAAAAAAAAAAAAAAAAAATTTACTCATAATTGCTACTACTTAACATCTCCTCACTGGCTATATTTTTTTCCAGTATATCCAGGCACAGGAAGGACAAGAAGGTGACTGAGTACAGCCAGCTGTATTTGTCAAAGGCTAATTTTGTCTGGCCAATTCAGTTGTCTGTTTTAATGAGATGACTAGTTTTGTGGACAGGAACAGAGCAGTGTATGTCATATGTCTTGACTTTAGCAATACCATCAGCAAGGCCTCCCACAATGTTCTTAGAGCCAAACTGGAGATATTGGATAAGTGGACAATAAGGTGGGTGGAAAAGTGACTGGACCACCAGGTTCAAAGGATTAGATCACTGGCACAAAGTCCAAACAACAATTTCTGACAAACTGTGTCTCTCAGGTATTAATAGAGGAGGGAGTAGTCTTTAATATATTTATTAATGACCCAGATGATGGGACAGAGTGCCCACTTGGCAAGTCTGTGAACTTATGCCAAATAGAGGGGGCAGACTGCTGTTCAGAGAGTGTTCAAGACACCAGAGAAATGGGCTGATGAATACTACGTGAAGCTGAACAAAGCTAAGGTGGTCTTGCACCTGGGATGGACTAAGGTCATGTCATAGTACAAGCAGGGTGCTTTTTTCTTTTGTGAATAGGTTTCATAATAAAACAGAGTTTGGGGCCTTTCTGTCAAATACATTGAGCTGGAAAGTGATTAGGGTCACAGCTTTGAACTGCTTCACAGTAAACTCCTAATTAAATCAATTTCTTGGATGGGTTTAAGTGGGATGTGTATGTTATGTATATCCATTGGTAGGCACACAGGCTTTTATAGCTACATGTTGCTCTGATGCTGAGATGAGCTTCTGTATGTCTGTATGTATGGTAGGATGGTGAGCAGTGTGTTATCTTTATTCCCCTTCCATGCAAATGATGTTTCTTGTTCTTAATTCTGCTGCGGAAATGGTAAGTCACTTTAATTTACATAGGCATATAATGGAGAACTTGACCTCAGCAATTTACTATTTGCCTAATTAGGTATTAATTAAGTCAAGAGAGACTTTCCCCTTAACTTAAATAGGTGCTGGACTTCAAGCCCTGAAGAAAGCTTTATATTTGATATAGGATTTATATCACTATAAATTTAGAAAAAATAAAGTGAATGTATATCATATGCATTAAAAAAAATAACTTCAAATAAAGCTTGAAATATTACTTTATTTATTGCTGCTGATAAAGTAGTTCAGCAAGAAACTGGGGTTTATTTGCTTGTTTCTTAACAACATGAATAAGTTCCAAAATTATAGATTAAAATTCAGGTCAACCTGTAGTCATGAATTGCAGAAGATTAAGGGGAAAACGTATTCAGATTTGGCTAGATTACATCAGGTACTGAACTAAGTGTGTTTAGTGTCATCTGCAATGAACAGTGATAAGTATCAGAAGTTGAAAAAACTCTTTAGTCAGTTATGACTGCAAAATTTGTATTTACATTTATGATTAGAAATTTTCCATATTTACCAGTGTGTCTAATATGAGAAAAATTAAGCGGTATGCCAGAAAGGATCTTGTAATCAACTAGTTTGAATCTTCATTAATTTAATTGGGAGTATTTGGTTTCTGTAGTAAATTTTCTTATAAGAGTACTAATTTCTTAGTAATTTCAATGAGGGACAGTAGATTACTTCCATAACTAATGTAAATACATATGGGATAATTTTTTGATTATGAGAGCTACTGAAGTCTGTCTAGTCTGTGCTACCATAGTTGCTGTTGCCTAGAATAAATTGAGGGTGTCTCACCTGCAATCTGTTGGCCCTGGCCTTATCACAGAAAACATTCTACAAGCCTTTTAATCCTCTCAACTATGTACCTCAGACACCACAGACAGACCATATTCCTCTTTCATCTGCAGGGCATGTCATAGTGGCTGAAGATGCTTTATAAAGGGGTTCAGTTCCACACAACTTCAGACTGTGGTACTGGCTACTTTCCAGCCACCATGCCTATCACATTTGCCCTCCTGCACTGCATCTTAGGATGTTCAGGCTTCTGATAGCAAGATCACTAACCCATGATTAGTGTCAACAATATTTATAAGGCCTCTAGTCCTCTTTGTCTATTGCACCTCTTCTAACTGGGTATGAGCATTTGCTGTAATTTGAATTCTTCTTTCAGTGTTGTTTGGGAGTGTATCAACAGTAGCAGTTGTCACTCCTTTTTGTGAAGCACCATGGACACAGGACACCAACTAACTATAATCTTTGAATATGTCTACCCTTCATGAGCAATCCAGAAGAGCATCCTCTTCCTGACCATGAGTATCAGTTTGTGGGGGGATACACTGCCTTGTGAAAGGTGCCACTTCCCAGTTACAATTCTGACTTTGGCCACAACCAAAAGTATCATGATCAATTCTGTTGGTCCCTTCAGGATCTCACTGAAAACAGTTGTGCGTAAATTATCATGACATCTCTCCTCAAGAGTCAGTCTTGGTGTGTGATTTCTTGCAATGCCATCAATTACTTATGCAAGGACACTGGTGAACAATTTCAAAGTGATGCATCACAGCAGAATTGGTCCTTGCATTCCTTTGGGCCAGGATGTCCTTGCAGCTATGAGGATGCAGACAAGAGGATGTCTGTTCTTATCCTACTTGGGGTTTGTTGCAGCCAGTCATGGATATGGTAGTAGAAACCTAAAAAGGGATTTTTAGAGTTCTAGTAAGGTTGTTTTTTTTTTATTTTGTTTTTTTTAAAGCCACAAAAAACCAAAACCCCAGACTAGCTTCTCTGCCTCTAAACTTCTCAAGAGATATAGTGTTTGCCAATTCCCCAGCTTCCCCTTGTTCTGTTTGTGCTTTCTTAAGAGCTTCATACTGACAGCCTATTTCTAGGCTTGGATTACAGGTTTTCATCTCTTTATAGTAACAGGTCTCTCAGCTGAAACTCTCAAGATTCTTATAGGTCTCTGCTCTTTCTCCTGTTTCTCTGACATCTCCTTTTTTTCATTTCTGTAATTTAAACAGATAGGAAATGTCACATAATGCCTAATCGATTCTTCCCAAAAGACCTTAGATATTCTGACCACCTTCCCTGTTACCCACCACCACCTCTGTAGCAGAAATTCTCCTAGGGTGTAGAAACATGCTGTCCTGTTTTTTGGTAGCATAGGATTATTTTTCTTCTTACTATTTAGAAAGCACTGTGTTTTGGTTTCAATGGGGATTGTTATGAGAAGAATGTTGATAAGGTACAAGGACATGGAGTTTGGGTAGTTTGTAAGTGCAGAGGACTGGGGGAGAAGTTAGCAAAATCCAGAATTGACAGTTGGATATGCCAATAAGATATTCCATATCATATTACATCATGTGTAGTATACTGACTGAGGATAACTGGAAAAAAGGAGAGGATTCTCTCAGGAATTTCTCGGGCTCACTTTTTCAGGATTGTAATTTTGGTTTTGGGGTTCCTTTTCACTTCTTCAGGATTGTTATTGGTGGGTGGTGAGTAATTGTACTGTGC
>NW_010323969.1:77284-83248 GCF_000700745.2 Antrostomus carolinensis | reverse complement strand
CTAGATGATCTTTAAAGTTCCTTCCAACCCAGACCATTTAATGATTCTAAGATTTATCTTATGAACACTTTTTGTTTTTTTAACCCATGGTGAAGATATCTGTCAAAGGCGAATCTTTAGGGAACCTTTAGCAAATTTGCCTGGGCCCTGAAGGCACCCCTATGCCTGGTTGTCCCTGACCTGGCATCTGGGGCTTCTCAGCTCTGCCCGAGGCTCAAGACCCCATCTCAGCCCCCTGGAGCTGCCAGCCCTGGCCCTGGTGACACTGCAGCAGGGCTGGTCCCCAGCTCCCCTCAGCCCTGCTCAGCCTAGACATGGCCTGGCCTTATCCTGTCCCCATCCCCAGGGACGTGCTCGATGCCCAGGGCTGGGGCTGCCCCAGTGCCCCTGGCTGCCCTACTTCTGACTGGGGGTGGGACAGGCCCCTCCTGCCAGGCCCTGCCCTGGGGGGGCCCCACTGGCACTGGCCACTGGGAGCCCCCAGCCCTGCTCTGCCCTGACAACAACACTTGTCACTCCACATATCTTTGTCGAGTGTAACTTCCTCTTACAAAGGCTGGATTGACTGCTTTTACTGTATTATTTAATTATCTGCAAATTATATTCTTACTGTAATTGACCAGTTTACCTGGTATGGAAATAAGCCTCATTTGTTGGGTTTCACCAGAGCCTCCCACAAAGCCTCAAACCAAAACTCTTAAAGCAAAACCTCTCAAGCTTGAGGACCAGGTTGTGTGACAAAGCTATGCACCACAGTTAATAGCCAGGATATTCTTAGCTGAGATTGTTTTTGGACAGCTGGGACAATGTTATCAGTGATTTATTTTTTTTATTTTTCTAAAGGTGTTGATATTTTAATTTTAAACACCTTCTCAAACTTTCCTCTAGCAGAAACCTTGCAAACATTTCTGCAGCAAATATTGATGTAAATTGGTCATTTAACTTTTGCTCTATGGCTTCTTAGAGTGCCCCTGTATTTCAGTCACCTCTGAGCCCTGAAGACTCACTTGCTCCCAGTTTTGTGTTTTTGGGAAATACAGCTTTTATGTGACTAGCAAGCTCTTTCTCAGAATCTGACACCTTATTATACATTTACCAGCCTTTTTACTCGTCTCAGTTTTCTGTTTCTTTCACAAACTTCTATTTTTGAAAGATGTCATGATGCTTTTAATAGTTTATTGTACTCTTCCTTTTAATTATGCTAACTTTACTTAAGGCTTTTAGTTGCAATATACATTTCCTCTGAACATCTCATTTTTATTTTATAAACTGTCTCCATGGCAACTGTAAGCATCTTTATCCTTTTAGCTGTTCCTTTTAATTTAACAAGCTTCATAATTTTTAGTGTTTCCTTTTTTTTCTAAAGTAAGCTACTACAGTTACAGGGTTGAGAGTTGGTTTTTTTTGTTTTGTTTTTCTAGCAAGAATGCTGAATCTGAGCATACTGAATACAGTCATGCTGGGCAAAGCAAAACCTGGGTACCTTTCACTACTAAAATAAGGGTATTTTCTTCTCTTTTGGCTTCGCTGATTAGTTGTTTCAATGTTTCAATAAGCAGTTGGTTATAGTATCTAAAAATTTTATTTCTGCATCACACCCTTTTGTAACATCTGAAGTTTACCTCTGTTATCTCTCATCCTGTTCAGTCATGGGCAAAGCTCTAATGTGTATATTTCAATGTCAATATAGAACTTCATTGGATAAGTGTATAGGTATTCCTTATTCTTGCCAATAACTTGGATTTCTTTACTTTCATCCCTTCAAATATAGCACCCTGCCCAACTGCACAGTGCTTTATCATCTGTGTACAGTGTTTTCCTTATTATCATTGTTGCACAGGTTGTCTTGCTTTGACTAAGTTTCTGAATGCCTATTACATCAAAACAGATGTTTGAGTTTACTCAGGTTTGCATTTGTTTAAAAACACACCCTTTTTTCAGCTGTTGCAAAGAAGTTAACTCCTGCAAGGAGCTTGCTTGTGAATAGTGCTGTCTTGTGTACCTATTAGCTTTCCCTTCGTCAGTAGCTTAAAAACCACCCCGTAACCTTTCACATTTCTGAGGCCAGCACTGTGGTTCCAGATTGTTTGCAGTCTTATTTTATTTGAACACTGGGAATCCGCATTATGGTGCCATCCCATCTTTGGGACTTCCCCCTTGTCTACAGTTTAAGTTCTGTTTAGGTGAAGAGCTTTCTGCAAAGTGTAAGCACCAATTTCCAGGTCTTTTGGCTGTGGAAGAATTGTTCAGAGAAGACAGACTGCACTTGATAGCCACCTCAGCTCCTGTAACAGCGCTAAGCCTCTCTCGGACTGTTGATGACAGCTTCAGCCTAATTGCAGGATAAGTTTTCTACGCACTGCTATTAAACAGATGCTGGTTTCCAGCAGGACTGCAGTTGCCTGGCATGTCAAATAATTCCTTTACAAAAGAGCTTATCATTGTGTCGCCCCTACAGCCCCACTGATCCTTCCCAAAAGTCCTTTTAGCACATGTGCAGACTTATTTCCATCCCCTGATGTGCTGAGCACAGTAATTGCTGGAGTCTGGGGGTAACTTGCTGTCTCCCCAGTCTGCCTAGCACACTCTGATAGGCATATCTGGCAGCTGGGTCTACGTGGTTGGGGGAGTACAGTTCCTGGGTATTTTATTTATTTGATATTTGTGGTGGGACGTTAGAAATAGTTGAAGGAGAAGTGACAAGGTGTCACTGTCTTCACTGCCTCAGCTGCTTCTGGGGGCTTATGCAGCTGCACAGCTGGATGTCCAGAGGATGAAATGGAAGCTGTGCTCTTGGCGCTCTTCCAGCTGGCTCTAAATGCTCTTGAGAAACTTCCATGTGATAGTTAATGTAGCACCTGCTCAACAAACAAAAAACAAGTTTCCCTTCCTCTGTTTTACTGTACATCTGTTATTTCGCTGACATGGAAACTAGCGTAACAATTAGATTCATTACTTGCCCTCTAAGTTGATTCCAGCTAAGCTGAAAGATCTTGGTCTGTTCGCTTGGTGGTTGTTTAGGCTGCAGCACAAATTAAGAAATTTTCCCTCCAATGAGATTTGTTCTACATTGTAATTACACTTGCAGGTGTATGTTTACACTAGAGGTGAGACTGATTGGCAACATTTTCTTCTGGTCAAATACAGACTCCAGCCCTCAGCAGAGCCATGTTTGCACTTGGAGTTCTCTTTCCAGGACTAATTAGAGATCAGAGAAAGCAAATATGCAAATACATGGAGAAGACATCCAAATCAGAAGTAGCATTGATAAACACATCTAACCACCTCACCTGTCCTCTGCCCTTTAAGCCTTCTCTGTTGGGACTTACTGGGACATTCCAAGTATCCCAGAAGTTTCAGACAGCTGCTATTAACAAAATAATCTGCCAGAAAAAGATTTTCTTTTTTTATACAAAATTGGAATTTCTCCCTTCAGAAAATCCCACTAGTTCAAGGTCAGGACGGAGAACAATCATTCTTGAAGGAGTGACAAGGTTAAAGTCCAACTCCTCTCCACTCCTCAGCTCCCCCACAGCTGTTATTTACTCCTGCTGTGTAACTTTTAATAACCTGCCCTTCAAAGATGTGCATTCTATAGGGTTACTCACATGCTAAAGACAATACATGCCTAAAACTAGAACCTAAGTGGTTGATTAACAAAGCCTATGTATCTTTCTGACCTCACTTTAAGTAATTTCATATTTTTGTGGTATAGTTTAGACTTCCTGCTATTCAGACCACTCCTTAGCTTTAGAATTAATTAGGATAAGATAATAACCTGAAGCACAGATTTAAAATATACTGCATTTGAGGAGGTTTTGATTCCTCATATAAGCACTGTGCTCTGTATGGTCCCTTATAACATATATTGATCTGAAGCTGGTATTTTGCAGCAACCAAATGCAGGATCTCCCCTTCAAACCGTTGAGAAAGCTACAGAGTGCAATTGGTTTGTCTTTATTTCTTACTCTTGCATTACTTGAATTAGCTTGGTACAAAATGGCCATTTTATTCCGTGCCCTTATCAGGAAATTATCACAGAAATCCTTTCTAAGAGTAAACAAACCCATTACAATGTCAACTATTTTGATATATCGAAACAAAAGAAATTGCCAAAGATTCTCATGTCTCTGTAAATAAATAAAATACTTTAAACTCAGTTATGCCAAATGATGGCTTTTCACTAAGCATAAAACTTTTTTCTTTAGGAACGCTTAATAGTACAGAACCGGGCTGAGTGAGAACAGCTTTGTATTTTTCATTAAGCTTTCACTCTGATATCAGCATTGTTTTGCTTTCTTGCCTATTTTTGGCTTGGCTGCCCCAAGCCAAAAGCTGTAGTGAGACTTTTCTTACTAGTCAGAAAACTGCCTCTATGAAACCACTTACCTATGATGTAAGAAAGTCTTTAATGCAGTCCTAACAGGTGGTAAACAAAGAATGTAACTGCGTCCCTGCAAGCTTTCATGTGTAATGAACCAGCTCCAGTTCATTTTGCAATTTCTTTCATTAGAAATACTGAGGCCTAGTTGTTTATGAAATTTTGGGCACCCTGTTTTTACTTTTAAACTGTTTTGTCTTTTTTGAAGTCCGGAATTCATTTAGAGCAAGGACAAACTGTATTAATTGTGCTTTTGTTAGAGAGCTTATAGTGTGATCACAGTGGCTTTATTCCAGGGAGGGTCCCGTGTTGTTCTCTGCAGAGCAGGGATATGCAGTAGGTGAAAGAGAGGATCCTTTATGGAGCAAAGAGGAATGGTCCAACAGGGTACAACAAGCCTGGAAGGAGTCTGTAACAGACACCTTGTAAGCAGCTGCTAAGGAAAGAGTTGGTGCCCACCATCGGCCCAGGCAGACACTAGGGAATTATGCAGCTCCATGTAATCTTCAGGACATCAGTCCAGCCCCAGTGGGACAGTTAAAACTCTGTGAGTGCTTAGTTAGATCACAGCACAAAACATGCAACTTAGTGACTCTTGCTAATTAGGATTCTATGTGATCCAACCGCTGTATGATTTTATCCCCTCCCTACCAGTAACATCAATCCATGCTAAATCTATGCTAATCTATGCATTAAAACTTTCCTTTTGGAAGCAGGATTTTTGAAGAGGTACCCTTCCAATTTATTCACGCTGCTTATGCAATGGTGTCCCACTAAGATGGAAGCATTATTTTTCATTCTTTGTATTACTATTTTTGCTACCAAGTGTAATAGCAGAGAGTGAGCCATCTATCTTACAGCAGGATGTGGGGCTTATTTATTCAAAAGAAAGCAAGATACAGCTTTGCATAACTATTGAGGTTCTTTTCAGAGGTTAATTTGTTACGTCACATAGATTATCTGCTCAAATACTGTACATTCCCTTACCCTGAGGCACAGAGGTTCATTAAATGAGCTATGCAATGAAAAAAACAGCCTTTTTCTAATACAGTTTCTAAGCCTCCTAGCAGTTGTGTGGAAAACATCCTTCCCATGCTCTCAGTTATGCACAATCTTCCAAAGGGGACCCACTGTACATCTGTCATAAGCTTTTTCCAGTGTCACTAGTAATAAGGATTAACCTCCCTATGCCTAGCTCCTGAGAGTTGGCTTTTTATGGAGACATAAAGAATGTCTAGGGGCAGAAAGCAAAGCTGTACTTGGTGCAGGATCCTTGGATTTAGCATCCACATCACCCAGTGGCTTGACAGACCCTGAATTAGTTGACCTTCAAGGTACAGTGAAAGGCCAGTCTATTTACTCAGCTTTGTGCCTAAGGGAGGTAATCGTAGGAACTGGAAACATATTAAACAAAGCAGAACTCAAGGATGAGACACTATCTAAGCCGACATTTTGTCAATTAACTATGCAAATTGTCTGAAGTTTTTGATGAGTAGAGGAAGTGTGCAGAGTAGATTATGCAAACCTCGAAATAAACAAATAAATAAATAAAACTGCATGTTCTAATGACAGAGATGAAAGTC
>NW_010323969.1:73720-77263 GCF_000700745.2 Antrostomus carolinensis | reverse complement strand
AGTGAACTCCTTCTGAACTGCTAGAAAACCACTGGAGCAGTATCATTTATTAATAGGCAGCACATAAAACTGGACTACTGCAGCTGTATTATCCTAATCTACTATGCAGTATTTATAGTGGGCCAAATTCACTCTCTCCTGGCATGGGAAGCTGCACAAAAGACTGTCAGAAACTGATGTTGCTGACGACTCAGCACTGACCCTCTCAGACTCAGCTATGCTTCTTCTTAAACCAGCATCTTGTTCTTTTTTCCAACTGTGAGAAAGAAAAAAAAAAAAAAGTATCTCCTGCAATGAAGAAGGAGCTCAGAAGTTGCCAGTGAAGTCTGCTCACTGGTGGGTTTTACAGAAACCTCCCTCAGTAGAGATCATATTTTGAAGCCAGCCTTTGTGTTGCAGATGAACTTGCTCAGTTTTTGTGTTGTTTTATTTCCCCAGGAGCTTTAACTGACAGTCTTCCATGCTGTAGTCTGGAGTGGGAGGGAGTGAGCAACTTTCCTAAATCTCTGTAGCTCATCCCAAAGCTGGGCATAGTTGCAAACATTTTGCTCACAGACACCCAAGATTTGCTATTCTACTGCTTCCAGGGTGCTCAGTTCTTCTAGGAGAAGTCACTTCTTTGACTCTGAGCCACACAAGACAGAGCAAGGCCAGTGCTTCATCCCACAGAGTGGTTAAGAGCAAGAGGGCTAGTGGGTAATGCTGCAGGCATCTTGCCTGAACATCTCTACTGGTTTGTAATGCAGCCTCTTGAAACAATACGCTGGTTAGAGCTCAAGTTTGATTTTTTTTTTTTTTGGCTGAATCTGTTGAACAAATATTCTTCAAGAAGTGGACAACTTTGCTTTCTTGAAAATATCAGTTATGCAAGTAGGAGTAACTAGTACTGTGGCAGCAGAGCTGTTTTGCACAAATGTGACCTAAATTTCTCTACCCTGAGGCTTTAGTTAGTTTCAATGCATGAACCTGAAGGCAAAATGAAACCATGATGTTTTTTGTTGTTTTATGAGGTATTTTCACCTCTTTAATATCCCACCAGAAAACTCAGGCCTAATATATGAATCTGTAACCGTGCAAAACTAAAGTAACACAAAAGAAAATATATAGTAAATATCCAGTAAACAGTAAATAATTTCCATATAAAACCTCTGATTATTTCCTTATTTCTGAATAAAGGTTGACTGGGCTAATCACAAATAGGCAGGGATTTGTATTTTGATTCCATTAAGCAGCATGTTAGAAGTTGTAAGTGTTCACATTTTTCTGTCTTTCTGGAGGACCTACATGAATATAGCAGTGTTGCTAGCTATTATATTCCTTGTTGGCAGCTCATCTCTTCCTCAAATGGATGAGTAGCAATGGGTGGATTTCTAAATTCTTTATTCTTCCCTTGTTCACTGATTTATTCTTTACTTCCTCTTATGATTCTGATGCTCTCATTATGCATTCAATTACATGTATTCGGTGATATGCATTCGTAGCGAGAAATTTATATCCTCTGTGTTTTGATAAAGCTACTAAAACGAAAGCTAATTATTAACTTTATTGAATATCACCTGTCTGTAGATTATGAGTGTGACAGATTGATGTATCTCTCTCTTTTTTTAAGGAAACGTTCTATACCTTCTAGATTTGATTCCGCTAACTGGGACTTAATGCATACTGAAGTCTTCTGTTCTTGACACTACCTTGTGTGAGTAAACGCATGTTCAGCCACCACTGTGTTAATGGATCCAAACACTCCTAATGATTTTGGGATTAGTTTATATACTGGGATGCATGGACTTCTTTATTTACTGGAGTGGCTAGCTAACAGGCTTTGTTAGCCTAAAGGCTGTGAGCTTTTGTGTATGCATGCACTATATATCCACTGCAGATTCTCAAATTGCATTGACTTTCTTGCCAAGATGGCAGGCAGCTGTCAATGTGAACACTAGCAAACACAGATGGAACATTCAGGAAGGGATGTGATGTTTGCCAATTCAGACTTCCAAGGGGCTTAGCAGGTCGGCAGCTACCACAGCCCCATGTTGTCTTATTCTCAGATCAGCATAACGAATCATGCCTGGGAGACCAAGTTAATCTCTTTCAGGTTCCCTGAACTGTAGATCTTTCTGATTTTTCCTTTCTTTAGACCTTTGTTTTCCTCCTGCTTTGTAGTGAAAGTTAACTACAACAGCAAGAATGTATTATGCTACTTGGAATACTGTCTTCAATTCATCCTGTCCTGCTGGCACACGGTGCAAGCTGCGCAATGAAGAAACTGAATAAGCTGCACAATGCTTCTGGAACGAGCCAATAAAGGGGTTTGTAATGCAATATCTGTGCACACACACATAAATATGCACGCACAAGGTGG
This sequence comes from Antrostomus carolinensis, assembly GCF_000700745.2. Classification (NCBI taxonomy): domain Eukaryota; kingdom Metazoa; phylum Chordata; class Aves; order Caprimulgiformes; family Caprimulgidae; genus Antrostomus; species Antrostomus carolinensis. Next base: position 74,904 of record NW_010323969.1, on the reverse strand, counting down.
AGTTACTCTTGTCTTGGTTGGAAGGTAAATGCAAATCTAATGTTTGAAGCTACCATTTGCCAAAAGGCTACACAATCTGCCCCTGTCAATCCAAGGAGCTATTAACTACTCCGCAAGTACTTCCACTGCTCCCAGAGCATGGCATGCAGGTGGCCTTCTCCAGCTGGTTAGATGCACCATCCATCACTTCAAAAGTTACAATGCCCTCTTCTGCACTCAGCCAGAGGAAGAATCCCATCCCATCCCATCCTATTCCTGGAAAATTTAGCTTGGGGCATTCTTCTCCTTGTCTGAACAACTCCCATTGTGTCTTATAGCAGGGGGTATGAGATGTTTGAGGATTAATCCTGTCCTCACTAAGGCACATCTGTTACCCTTTAGATTAGAGAAAGGAGCCTCAAATACCACCTGCACCTAGGGCTTTTGTGTGTCATGCAACTCTATCCTGCCATGCAGTTGGACCTGTCCTTTTTTGACCTGACCCCTTGCAGTGATTTCTCCCAGACATGAGACCATTTGATGGAAGTTGGGTAGCAAAATATATTGTATATCCCCTTGTAAGATTAAGCAGTGTGTGAGTAAATTTTGATGGCTGGGCAAAATACTGATTTTATTATACTTTGGCTGTGTTGGCATAAGCCATCAACTGGACATGGGTGCTTCTATATCTCCAGGCTAAGTAGGCTTGAATCTCTCATCTGTATAATATAGAGCTATAGCATTCCTAAATTAAAACCAGATTTAGATTATCCCATAAAGATTAAAGGTCATTTCAAGTCTTTTATGACTTTCAGCATAACTACACATTTACATTAGGGCTAGAATGATCCAAAATTCCCTTTACTTGATATCAAATGAAACTGTTCTTATTGACCCTGTTTCCAAATTAGACCCAGAATATTCAATAGTTGCAAACCACTTGTTTTTCCTACTAAAATAGTAGGTAAGCATGTGGTCCACGTCAGGAACTGTGTTCAGAAACAGTGTGCTATCTGTCTTTGAGTGGTTATTCCCAAACTGCCCTCATGAGACTAGCTGATTATAAAATCATATCATTTTTAGAGTATTACCAACTTCAAGGTTGAAATGTGATGAACTCTGAGATGTCATTAAAAGTGATAGTGCTCCAGTGGTCACGGAGCTCCTTCTTTGACAGAAAGAGACAGCAAAATCTTTGCAGGTGA
>NW_010323969.1:53213-73688 GCF_000700745.2 Antrostomus carolinensis | reverse complement strand
TAGAATTTATAAACAAAAATAAAACTAGTACAGATCAAAGGGAATAAAAAATAATTTTTACATGACAAAGCAAAACACCCCAAATGTCACTTTGTGTAGCATGGGATGTTCCGCTTGAAATTATATACATAATTTATTCAGGAATATGGGGGGGGAAAAGCAAAGAAAAATACATTAGTGTTACAAAATGTTCAAAAAGAATTGTCCAGCTTCACTCAGAGGGATAGATAAAATCTATCACTAGTAAATGTGGAAGGCTGAGAATAGATGTCCAAAACCACCTCTGAGAAAGAAGTGGAGAGCAAGCATTTAATGTTCTTAAATCTGGGTCCAGCATTCTTTAATGCATATCCAAGCATAAGACTGGGTATTAATACTACAGCAAGTGTCTCCCTGTTGGTGTAAAGCATAATAAATAAATAAATACTATTACATAAAAGCTGATTGTCTTACATTGTGTTTGGTAAGATTTTCTTCTCTCCAGCTGGTTAGTAAGCAAGATAGATATTTTCATTCTGATTATGCTTTTGCTCCTTGAAGGATTTACCCATTAAAAATTTTCATATCTGAATCATTAGAAGACTCACACTTAGTATTAATCATAAACCACATCTACTTCCAGAGAGACACTGCCTGTTATGAACCTCATAATGGGAAGCTGAACAAGGCTTGAATAAAGATTTTGTGTTTGTTAAAACATGTTGCAGCACTGCAGGCAGGAGAAAAGGAATTGTAAGCCACATCGTGATTGCCTAGGAATGACCACACCTATAAAGCTTCTCTCTTGCTTTTCCTTGCTTATCATCTTGAACATTTAGGCCTGTTCAATGTTGGCTGCTGATTAATTTTTATTTAGGTTTAAATTCTTTAAATCAAGAAAAGACTTCAAGAAATCCACTGACCCCAACTGGCCCATGGTGTTCCTGGAATAACCAGTCTGTGGTATGGGCAATAGCAGAAGCTCTGATACCACTTTTTACAAGTTTATTTGCTATACCCCTTTAGCTGGTTAACTGGTTCTACCTCTTTTCCCCTTTTGTTATTACTGGCTATGTCAGGGTTTTTTTGTTTGTTTTGTTTTGTTTATTTGTCTGTTTTTTTCTGCATTGATTTTATCCCCCCTTGCTTTGACTGTGTGAATTTTTGTTGCAGATAAATATGAATATTGCCCTATGAGTGTTCTTGCAATTGTTAGACTGCATTTGTTAGTGGATGTCTGCTGGGCAACAGCTAGAAGATTTGTAAAGGCTAAACTATACACACATATAATCTATAGACAAAATCCATGGTGGCATAAAAGATTTTTTAACTATTTGATCCACTTACAATAGAGTGTATTTTAAAGTTTGAGATGATGTCAAAGTGGACAGGCTGAAGTTCAGAGTACCTGAAATTAGTGACTGACTGCATTGGCTACAGTGACTAGCAAAGCTATTATACCTGAATTAATTAATTAATTAATACATTCCAGAATTCTTCCCATGACTCAAGTACTTCTTTTGGTAGAATAAGTAAATTGGAAAACCTAGTCACAAGTAAACGTTGGGTAGAGGCAAGTTAAGAATGTTGTCAGTTTTCATCCAAGAATTTTTCAGATATGGTGATATAGTGCAAAAAGAAGGTACTTTTGACTGCAATGAATAACTCAAAGTGTCAGCAGAATGAAGCAAAATAGTTCTGCTTTCATTCTCATCAGTTTGCAATTTTATCAGTTTGTTTCTTACATAATTTATTTCTTCTTCTTTTTTCAAAAAAAGGAAAAGAAAGAAGACTATATCAAATTGACAGCAGTATCACTGTATTTTATTATTGTGTTAGATTTTGATAGCCTTATTTCCAAATGTGGGAGGAGTTAACGACTGTTTCTAGTCTACTTTCAAGCCCACTATAAAATAACACTTCATGTGGATATTGAAAGATCTTGACTGCTCTTTATACATATTGTCTTACTCAGTAATTGTTACCTATCAAACTACCATTTACATTTGATGGGACAGATTTCTCTCAGGGTTTCTCTTTTTTAGACATGCATCTAGCAGAAAACTCTTTTTCATGTAGTCTTAATTATGCTATATTTCAAGCTTGTAAAACAAAACTGATTTCAAACTCAAGTGTAACCACTATTTAATAAAGCTTTGTAATGTATCACTGAATCACAGAACTGTTGATGGTGGAAGGAACCTTTCTAGATCATCTAGTCCACTCCCCCTGCTCCAGAATGGTCAGCTAGAATAGATTGCCAAGGACTGTGTGTGGTGGGGTTTTGTGTATGTCCGAGAATGGAGATTTCACAGTCTCTCTTTGGCAACCTGTTCCAGTGTTTGACCACCTCACAGTAAAAAAGCATTTGCCTACATTCAGATAGAATTTAATGTGTTTCAGTTTGTGCCTATTGCCTCTTATCCTTTCTCTGAGTACAACTGAGAAAGGTATGGCTCCCTCTTCTTCACATTCAGTGCGCTGACTAAGGGTAGGATCCATCTCAGATAAGTTAAAGAACTAAAAGATAGGTGTATAGCCTACTCCTCATAAAGTGCTATCTCATCCTAGAATGGGTGTCTAAGCAACAAGATGAAAACAGCAATTTGTATATGGATTTTTTTTGTTGATTATCAAGGGAGCCTGTGGCGGTGAGTATAGATATAGGTGTTTAATTTAGAAGGAGGTGAAGACAGTAAATTTAATCTTTCTTTTTGTTTGTTTTTTGTTTGCGTTTTGTGTGATGACGACCTCACATATATATATATTTATATATAGCGTATTTATGACTATTTACTTCAGTTAATACAGTGGATGGGTTACAAAGAGTTGGTTATTTCCCTTCAAGCTGTAGAGGTTGAAATTAAATGCATGCACTGTTGCCCTTTGGTACTCCCTGAATGACAGTTTAAAGTGATTCCAGAGCAAATAATTAAACATTTTAAAGTAAAATAAAGTAAAAAAAGTAAAATTTGTAAGTATTGGAACTGAGTTTCTGGAAACAGAATGAAATTAATGTGAGTGAAACAAAGGGCAGGCAGTGGCCTCTGGAGATAGGCTTTGGGAGTTGGCTTGGAACAAAGTAAGTGTTTTGACCAAGTTGCCCTCTTCATTGACACTGCATGGATTTTAAGAGAAGCAAACCAACAGAAGAAAGAAACACAATGGCTGTGAGAGCCATGAATGCCTTCCTATCAGATTTGGGTGAAGAACCTTATTTTTCTTCATCCATTTATATAGGCAGACACATGCTTATTTGTACAGAAAGGTAAAAAAGGGGGTGGCGGTTCTAAATGTATAATGATTACAGTATTCATTTTGTCCAGATTTGGAATAACTTCCTAAAATTTCCATGTGTTCTGCCAATGGTGGAGCCTATATCAAAACTTACAGGAGTTGGAATTATATTTTAAAATGTAAAAGCTGTTTAGAAAATGGAAAAGCTTCTATGCAGATTGAAATAGGTTTTTGTTTGTATGCTTTGTGGAATATATCTCTGAATTAGTCAGAAGGTAGCCAGCTCTCATCTCTATCAGTCTTCATCTACAAGATAATAATTCACTTATCACTCACAGCTGAAAATATATGGTTTACATGTTTTGAACGGTGGCTTCCATCTACCTATCTCTAACACAGTGTGTAGGTCATATAATGGAGTTGTCTTTTCTTATAGGGCATTTTTTCAAGAAAAAAGAAAATGCTACTTTACTGAAAAATAATCAGTTCATGAGAAGGGTTATGAAGTTCTGCAGAGACTAGAAGAAAAGGTCAATAATAGCTATCTTTTCAGATGGGCTTGAATGAGCAGTTTCAAGGCCTACACTTAGCAGTACATTAATTGTGTAAAGATAAAATCAGACTATGAGCACAATGTTATGTGAGCCAAAAATAGGTCACATTTGAATGTTTTATAAAGATCTTATCGAAGTTACTAATTTCCAAGGATGATGAAAAACTGTTTGCTTATGTGCAGCTTGCCATAGTCAAACAATACTAATTTCTAGTGGTGTGTAACAGACGACATCATAAACTCCTTGAAGAATGATAGAAGCAGAATGGTAAAATTATATTAAAAACTCAATTTATATTACATGGTCTCAAAACTTTTTGGAAAATTTCTGTGGGAAGACTATAGTTGCTGAAAGCTAGCTGTGCATCCCAAGTGCTAATAAACAAAGGAAACACATTGAACAAGATGTTAGGTGAGTTTTCCATTTAGTTACTTTGTCTAGACAAAATTCACCTAGTACAAATTTCCCCCCTGCGTACTTTCTCTGTCTGAACAACAATTGTAGATTATAATCACAGGCTGATGTTGCACATGCCATTTCCCAGTTGTCACTGTGAGCTGAAGTGACACAAGATAACACAGTATGACTGGATCTGATTTTTACTGGTGGTGTTTTTCCTGAACCAGAGATGGATATGGACTGCTGCACCATGCAGGAGAGAGCAGCAGGCGTTTTGGGAAGCCTGAAACCCTTGGGGCTACCCTGGACCTGACTGAGGTCAGACTTCTGGTTTAGGGAAGAGGCAGCAGACAGCCTTCATGGTCCTACAGACCTGTGTAGAGCTGCAGATGTTTTGTTAGTCTGCCTCTGCTCTTTCCTGGAGGTTTCAGAGGGATTCCTATTTTGTCCAGTGATACTGCACTAAACAGCCCATATCAGTTTGAAAGAGCTTAATCAACCAGCACTTGCAGATATAAATCTATTTCCTCTATTTGCAAAATTTATTGTAACTCATTTGTTTGAATAATGCCAGTCACTGATCAGATATACCCTAAGATGAATAGTGATGATACAGAGCTGCTGTGTTACTGGGCTGTGATTTTGCCATTAGAAGCAATGTGTTTCCTTGTTGATCTAGTCTTTCCGACTTTTCATCTGGGGCAGCAGAAAGGTATGGATCATCATTTCCAGTAAGTGATATGGGTCTGATTTTCCATCTGATTTTAAGAAGTCACCTTCCAGTGTGTGCTCTGCTTGACTCTCAACTTCATCCTGCAGACTGGTGGCCCTGAACAGAACAGCCTTGGCTTTAGGTCTTCATTTTTCTACCAAGCTCAGACAAACTTTTCAGGTTACTGTTTCAAGAATTAGCTCACCTAGTAAAACACAAGTTAGTTTAAGTCTACAAATACCTGATTATTGGGAGAATAATCTGTTTTAGCCACACTGGGTGGGGTATTAACAGTGTTAGAGCTTTAGCCTTGGAGTCGTAACCTTGTCTGGTGTTGACCTTTGAGATAGGAGCAACTCTTTCTTCAAAGCCTACCTTGGAGAGCTGTAAATGATTAATTCAGCAATCATAGCTAAATGTTGTCTGCAGAGGACACGCCTGAATGAGTACACAACACATGTGACTGAATGAAAAATAGATGGAAAGTTGTAATGCAATTGAATTAAGTAGGACCATAGCTTTCATGATATTTACAATTGTCCTGACTTGACGATAAACAGATTTAAAACGTAGATTGGGTTCCTAACGTTAGATTTCTTACAAAAATGCATAACCTTTCAGATGAAGATCCTGACTGTGGTTTTAACTCATGACATGAATTCTGACAGAGACGGTAAGTAAGGTTGCTGTCATGCTCTACAGAGTCTTTGTTCATATGCTTTGAGGAAACAAGCATGAGAGCAGTAGCTCTTATCATACTTTTAAATGCTCCTAGGCTTATTAAGATTTTCTTTTTGAGGTGGTGGCAAGGACAGTGTTCTTGCAATTCCTTCCACACAGGGCTGTTTAGGGTCCCTTGAGTCTTTCACTTCCTGTCTTGCAGCCTCAGGGACAAACCACGCTTTTTCAGCGAACTTATATCTGTGGCTGAGATATTTGGCCTTCCTTAGAGGGATAGTATACTGCTTACAGCATGTTTACTGACTGATTTTTGAGTCTATTTTGGGCTCTAACCTTACTTCTGTAACTACTCCTCACTGGGTTAAAAATTGGCTGGATGGCTGGGCCCAGGGTGTGGATGGTGAATGGAATTAAATCCAGTTGGCAACTGGTCACAAGTGGTGTTCCCCAGGGGTCAGTATTGGGGCTGGTCCTGTTTAATATCTTTATTGATGATCTGGACAAGGGGATTGAGTGCACCCTCAGGGAGTTTGAAGATGACACAAAGCTGGGAGGAAATGTTGACCTGCCTGAGGGTAGGAAAGTGCTACAGAGAGATCTGGACAGGCTGGATTGATGGACTGAGGCCAGTTCTATGAGGTTCAAGAAGATCAGGTGCCAGGTCCTACACTTCAGTCACAACAACCCCATGCAACACTACAGGTTTGAGGAGGAGTGGCTGGAAAGCTGCACAACAGAAAAGGACCTGGGGGTGTTGGTTAACAACTGGCTGAACGTGAGCCAGCAGTGTGTCCAGGTGACCAAGAAGGCCAACGTCATCCTGGCTTGTGTCGGAGTTGCTGTACTTGGCACTGGTGAGGCCCCACTTTAGTACTTTGTTTAGTTTTGAGCCCCTCACTACAAGAAAGACATGGAGGCCCTGGAGCATGTCCAAAGAAGGACAACGAAGCTGGTGAAAGGTCTGGAGAACAAGTGTTATGAGGAATGGCTGAAGAGACTGGGATTGTTTAGTCTGGAGAAGAGGAGGCTCAGGGGGTACTTTAGGTTGTAGCGAGGTGAGGGTTGGCATCTTCTTCCAGGCAACCAGCAATTTGATGAGAGGTAATGGCCTCAAGTTATGCCAGAAGAGGTTCAGGTTGGATATGAGGAAAAAATTAGTCTCTGAAAGAGTGGTCAAATGTTGAAACAGGCTTCACAGGGAAGTGGTAGAGTCACCTTCCCTGGAGGTGTTCAATAAACGTGTAGATGTAGCACTCAGGCATATGGTTTAGTGGCCAGGGTGGTGATGAATTGACAATTGGACTGGATGATCTTAGAAGTCTCTTCTGACCTTAATGATTCTGTGATTCTGTGATACTGTGTTTTTTACCACTTTCCAGAAATCAGTTTAAGGTAAGAATGTACTTCCTTTTATTTTTCACTTCCAAAAGCCCTCAGATTACCCTGGGAGGATTATCAACTGCCAAAACTAAAATTGCAACCAAAGTATCAGAAAAATCTCTTTCATAATTAAATATAGAAAGCACTCATCATGTCACATATATCAGCATGAGTCATTAAAGTTCAAAGTCTGGAGAAAACACAGCTAAGGCCTAGTAAACAGCAGCGTGCTTACAGTGGCATTATCGGGGGGGAGCAAATCACTTTAAATACATCCAGGCTAGGAACTGAGCTGAATAGGGATGGGGTTGAAAGTTGTACAGTTTTTTTTTCAATCCAACTCGAGCAGCTGGGTTAAAAAACCGATGTGTTTTGCTCTTCAGTCATCCAAAGTTCACTGATGCAGATGCTGCTGAGAGAAATCTCTTTGGCAAGGTGCTGGAGGGGAATTTCTGACTGGGTGGGACCCTAGGGACAGTTCAGGGCCAGCCACCTGCACCCCAGGAACTTGCTCTGCACTTGGTGAGTGAGGTAATCCATAAATACATATTCCTCCCATATAATGTAATACAAATGTGTGGGGAAATATCAATTTAAGTAAATTACACAGATGACATTATTCACTTTTTTAACCAGCATGGGTCATTTTACCTGTGAGGTGATAAATTCTTGAAATCAAACATCCTTAATATCCTCTAAGTGTTTTTGTCATCTCATAACTGTTTTGAAACATCTCTCATAATCAAACAACTGTACTAGCAGGATGTTTCTCCTGTAGGGAGATCCTGCTCCATCCATCACGATAACATGGAGAACAGTTTTGACTGTAACACCTGTGAGTTAAACTCTTCTCCCTCTCAGAAAGCAGAGCTGGATTAGGTGAGTAAATCTCCACCCTCCCTTTAATCTCCTTATGGACATTTAGATAATTCCCCTCCAGTAATTACCCAATAGAAACCATATCTCATAGCTGCCAAAAATTCCTGAAGACAAGAAGTGAATGTGCAAAGCAAGTATACGGGACCCGAGAGAATTACACCCCAAGCAGGGAGAAGAACCTGTGTGTATGAGGTTGTGGTTTTAAGATAGCACAAGTACAGATTGTAGTTACAAGGAGTCGTTTTTCTCTCATCCTTTCTTTTTCCTTTGTTGCCCAGAACCCTGGACTTACATTTGTGACACGTCCCTTCTACTGCAACTAGTACTTCTGAGGACATCCAGAGGGTTGGATGTGAGGAAAATGATTCAGCTAATTTAAAAATAAAACCACCTTTTTGATACATTAGGTTTTAGGTCTCTGATGAAATTTATTCTGTGGCCATGTAATAAAAACACACAGGGGCTGAAATGAGGGGCCATGTCTACTCCTTACAGAGTAGGAGTAGACATGGCTTAGAAGGAATATGAAACTGTTTCTCTATTAAGGATTCACACAAGCAGGTTCACACAAGTACTTTTGATTCCAAACAGACAAATATGGGAGTGGGAAATGCTCTCATTGTTGGGGCAGAGCAACTCTATCTGGTCTTATCACATTAGGATCAGAACCTGTGCTTCTCTCTTGCAAACAAGTAATTTTTCTTAATGTCCTAAGATCAAAACATATTTTCCATTGTCAAGTGAGAGAGGAATAAATCTATGTTCCGACTTTCAAAGTAAAATCCAGCTGGAATATTTCTCCTTTTCTTGCTGCATTCACTGGTTTCTAACTACAAGGCAGTGCTGCAATATTCACTAGTGCAAGACAATGTCTTAATTCACCTTAAACAGTGCCCAACCTAAAATAAATGCCCCAAATGGCTAAATGAAAGGGCAGTGCAAATGCTGAAAAGAAGACCTAATACCCTGTGTCCTGTGCTAACATTCTGGTCTCTTGAGCTATAGCATCAGTTCTGAGGAAAAAAAGAAAAACAAAACAGCCTCACACCCTCTCTTCTCTGAGGAGTAAATCCTGGGATGATGCCGCTTTCGCATATCATAGGTGTGTCTTAATTAAAAAACTATAAGTACAATTTATCTTCCCACTAAGGGCAAAATGAAATACAACTTAAGGTGCACAGTCCAGTACTTTATGATGCTGCCAAAGGCATTTGATAAACCCATCCTTGTTTACTGAGCTCTATCTGATCATAACTCTGTAGACAGTCATATCACCTGCAAGACCTGTACTGTGACTTTATAGGTCTCATGAAACCTACAAAGCTAATAATTCTGAGAGAAAATTTAAATAACTCCAGCTGTATCTTTGTTGGCAACCCATGCCACTTACAAGAGGTTTTAACTGCCAACAACACATAAAAAATGGCTACGACCATTATTTCAATTTTCTTAATTTCTCAAATTTGGCTTCTCTTTTAGTAGCAACTTGACTTTCTAGCACTTCATGTTCTGATTCTATTCTATTCTATTCTATTCTATTCTATTTTATTCTATTCTTTTTCTAATGAAGTGGCGCTTTGGCTTCCCGCTTGGTTGCTGATCTGGATTATGAGATGTGACACAAGGAAAGGAAAGCTGCATTTGTTTCACATGTGGACTATGGAGAGAAGTAAGCTCTGGGCTTTGGCAGAGGCTTGTCCAATCACTTGCATGGATGAATCACAGGTTTCAAGGCATTCCAGCAGATAGATATAGGCTACGAAGTCAATTTAGTTCTTCCTGGAACTATATGAATACCAAGTGGCACAGAGAGGACAGAGTGGGAGAAAGAGGGAAGGAAAGAAGGCAAACATATAGAAGGTCAGGGCAGGAGAGATGGAAACACAGTGCTGTTGCTAGGAATTCCTCGCACTGTCTGGCTGGCTCACATTTTAGTAATGAAAATTATTATGTAGAGATTTTCCAGTAATGTTAAGGATTGTCTGTCACTTAGGTTTTAAAATTTACAGCTCAAACAAATACTTAATGCAAGAATTGCAAGATGACATTCTGTGGCCTATGTCACCTATGACTGTGATGACTCCTGTCCCTTTTGGTCTTCATAACTATCAGTTAGTGCTGTCCCAGACTAAGGAAGATATGCACTTGCTATATTATTGTGGCTGTTGGGATCAAACTCAAAATCTTGTAGCAGGAAGAGGAGAGCAAAAAATAATGTTGTGATCGTGTCACTGGCCTAGCCCTTGGCTAGCAGTCAACACAGCCGTTCACCCACTTCACCCCAGCCCCAGAGGATAGGGGAAAGGATTGGAGGCAAGGATAAGGAGACTTACAGGTTGAGATAAGAATGATTTAATAATAGAAATAAAAGAAAAGTTAGAATAAAACTAATATTAAAATGGCAGTGATAATGATATCAGTAACAAAATATGCCAATGAGTGATACACAGCGCAACTGCTCACCACCCGCCGACCGAACCCGGCCCTTTCCCAGATAACGATCCCGGAGGAGCGACAATCCTAAACCGAAACCGCAAGCCTGGAAGAGCGAGAGCCTGAGTGAAAGCCAGAGAGAGACAAAAGAGGAAGAGACCCTCACTAATATACTGGACATGACGTGATATGATATGGAATATCCCATTGGCATATCTAAATGCCTATTTAGCTTATTAATTTAAATATTCCTCCCCCGCTTAGATCTTGCACTTGTAGACTAACAAAGCACAAAGTCCTTCACTTCCAGTGACAAAAAATGCAAACACTGGTATGTTATCAGTGTTTCTCTCATAACAAATCCCAGGCTGAAAGCAAAAAGCAGCACTATTCCAGCTACTAAAAGGAAACCCAGCTCCGTTCCAGCTCAAAACAGTGTCCACTCTGTGAACTTACACACAGAGACCATTCACCGTGTATATGTACATGTGCGTATGTGCCTCCTCCTACAGTCAAGCTGGCTTTCCTGAACTCTTCTCCTATAGTGACACATTCCCAGATCTGTACTCCAGTTTACTACTGTTTACTTGTGCTGATTTTTTTTGTGTGAAATGATCTGAGTTAAAGATTCTCATAAAATGAGTAAAGATAGAAATAGGTGGTTGGTGGCCAGGGAGAATGGGAAGTTCTTACTGTGCTTTTGTCTACCACAAAATTGTATTGAATTGTACCGGTGTCTTTGCTCAACCTGTGCTAGGCTAAGCAAGCTATCAATGACCAAAGATCTCCTAAAGCACAAATATGTCTTATAAAAAGGTGACAGATGAACAGTGAATTTGAACAGTGTTATGGAGCAAGTAAGCTTGGAAACAGAATGTAGATGACTGGGGTATAGGTGTGCACAGACTAATGATGAGCTATTATAAAGTCTTGTAATGAAATAATCACATGGAAAGAATTAACGAAAAAAAAGGAAAATATTTATAACATTTCTACAGCTCACAGAGTATTGAAAATAGTTTTTTATTTTGAGTAGAATGTGAAGTTTAGGAAAAAAAATGGTGACTTATTAAACTCATGAAACTTTGTCAGATGAGTTATACTCCACCAGCCTTTCAGTCAAGCTTAAGTCTTCTAATCCTTTCCCTTTGACAAAGTCTCAGAAAGTGTCTCTACTTAGTGGATTTAAAACTGCTGACATTAAGCCAAATGCTGTACATTTGCATAGAAATGTAGTTACAAAACAAATGCAAATTATTTCAGGGCTTTACAAAGTCTACCATCAAGTCTCTTTCATTATCTGACACAACCCAGAAGTTGTGGGAAGATAATCAGCTGCTGTCCTGAACAAGAAAAACACCTTTCTCATAAAAATAGAACTGGTCTTTTCTTTCTGTAAATAATATCCTAAGTGTACAACCTCCTTTAACCACAGTGTTATTAAATCTGGGGTTTGATGTCATAAACACTTGGTAGGACTGTTAATTTTATGAGGTACTTTTAAACTATTTTAGACTAGCATTTTAAGGATCTCTTTTTATGTATTGACATAACACGGAAATATTAAGGCACGTGTTTATATTATACTGATTGTTTCCTCTTATCCTTTGGTAATTTTTGATGTGCAGTATTTTCCTCACACAGTTATTATGCACAAAAACACATACCTTCTGATGGTGCAGGACTAACACTGAATGGAATAATTTTGGTTCCCCTTCCTGGCATGGGTCTGCAGTAGGAAGAAAAAATGTAGGTAATTTTTAAAGGATTTTATAATGGTTCTAAAGTTTGTGGCTGGTCTATTCTAAAATTGTCCTCAGCAACATGGATCAACATGAATGATTTAATTAAGGGATGAGTTCTAACACATCCTTAAACTGAGGATGAGTGTGATCTTATAAATTCATTGAGAACTTTAACAACGTACCCTCTACTCAGTTTTATTCAAGTCACAATAGTCACTTCGGAATAAATAGGTTCTCTAGATGATATTTAACGTGTAAATTGAAGTTTGTATATATGTATCTCTCTAAATCACAGGAGTTAAAAAAAGAAAACATATCATTTATCCTATTGCCAATCCAGCTTTTTCTATTGTATTATACATCTAAATCACTTTTGGCCATCTTTTAAAAAATATATGCAATTTTGGCAATAAATTATCAAGTAAAGAGTTATTTCTCATTTCTTACTGATGCTCTCTATACTATGCAACATCCTAGACTTTTATCTAATTTATTGTTTTTCAGAGTTGAAAATGGAAATATCAAAAAGAGAGTGAGGTTTCCTGAGACTGGGGCTGACTGACAGAGCTTGACATTCAGGATCCCAACTACACACACTCACATCCAGCTCAGGTACCCTGCACTTAATGTTACCCTTAAGTAGTAGCTGTTGGCTCCTTACACTGTGCTTTGGCTTCAGAAACCCTACCCTGTTGCAACACGTAGAGATTGTATCTGAAAATGTTAGAATACATGAATTTTCTTTCAGAGGTGTATTTCACCTCATTGTTTGTATAGTGAACTTAAAATTCTAGTACTGGAATTCTGAGTAACCCAAATGGTGCTGTGTTTTGGCATTGTAATGCCTAAACTGGAATTATCAAAATACATAATTAGGATCTTGCCCTTAGTAAGCATCTACATTTTCAAAAACCTTTAAAATATGTTTGGAGCTAGACAAAAATATGAACTTTCTTCTGTTCAGGTCAAAATTGTTGCAGAGGATTTTGGAAAACCCAAACCTTGACCTGTTTGTATCCCTCTTCTAATACAGGAACATCCAGAATCTGAAAAGTTCAGGCTCTCAGGTGGCCAGTATTGATGCTGGGTACTTTAATAAAAGGTCAACATTTTATGTGAAATTTTATATAATTTTAAATTCTAGATAACCAAACCAAATTTTATCAGTTTAAAATTTGATCACTCTTTAAGAGGCAATTTTCTTGATCTTGTTTATAATGACAGCACCTTCTCAATTTACAGTAAGGAGAACTCAACCTTATTTATAGAGGAACAAAATGCATGGAATTTATAGCTCAAATTTTCCCCATTTACCTGCACAACTCTTTTTTAGTCCACTTCCAAGGAATGGTTTTCATAGATTATTCTCCCATGTACTTCTCACAATGTAATTTCAAATTACTGATACGAAGGACTTTCTCACGTTCTTTGACATTGGTGATGGGAGAGAAAAGAGAGAAAAAGGTTTCTGAAAAAGTTAGAACCTAATTAAAAAAATCTAAATAATGTAATAAAAACCAATAGTGTGGGAACAACAGACAGTGATAGATATGGGTATTACAGAAGGTTAAATGAATAAAACTTGAAAAACAAGGAGTTATTAGATTGTGTACTGGTTTTTAGGTATTCTTGAACTTTCTTCTCCAACTACTTCATTCACAAGAATGAAATAGTACCCTCCATGGACATATGATGGTGGTAGTATCTGCCATTCATCAGAAACCTGAGCAAATAATTCCTAAGTTATTCTTTACATGCCTGTTTCCCACAGATTGGGAAGAAATTAAATCTAGAGATAGGCACTAGTAAGCCAGAATCTTGGGAAAGGATTGCAAGAGCAAAATGTTTCTTTAGTATTATGTAAGGGGGTATTCAGTGAACTGATTTTTTCTTAGGCACAAATAAATTCCCTAATATTACATTCCAGTTGCATAAGTCACAGGTAGGTCTGTATTTAAGAAGTAACAAGAATTCAGACTTTTACATCTCCTCTTTGGCTTCTCAGAATGTAAATCTTTGAATCATCTTTAAATATGCTGGCTGTGTGCCAGCAGCAGATTGGTCCTATGCATGTTTATAAAAATTTCAGTCCTTCCTGGGAGTTTAAGAAGCTTATACAGTTCGTAATGACTTCTATGACAGCTAGATGAAGTTTTGGTGTCAGGGGCCTTATATAAAATTTTGCTTCACTTCTGAATTTGACCTCATGCAATTTCTCAGCAATATTGAAAACTATAACGGAGTTAAATGATTGAAAACAAAACAAAAATAAGGAGGAAGTCCTGTTTTCTTCTTTTGACCTCTGAAAATTCCAACCCCCATTGTAACTCTCTGAATAAGGAGAAATGGCTTCGGTAGGTATTTCACTTTTTTTACATGTTAATATTGGCAGCTAAACACTCTACTTGCATATGCACAATTAAAGTAGTTACACCATTGGATATTTCTCCCATTATTTAATCTGCTTAAAACATCAGGCAATCCTGAGTGCTGCAGTAATTTGTTTTCAAAAATAATTTTAAAAGTCTTCATTATCAGGAAACAAGAGTTGATGTTCATTCTATTCTCTGTTCAGTTCCCTGACACTTTCTCCATCACTAGGTATAATAATTTTGTGGGTGCTCATTGTGCCACCAAATGGTATTAAAGGTAAAATATTTGACTTTTCAAGTACACTATTTCTTAAGCAATGGAAAAAATTGTAAAATTAAACATACTGTTAGTGAAGTCTGATCAAGAATTCCTTTTTTCACATTTGTTAAGGGAAGATTTTAAAATGATAATCCACAATCCCCCTCTGCTACCCCTCACTTAGCATCCCTAACTTTCCCTAACAGGGCCTGGCCTCTCCAGATCCATATTGGTTGATCATGTTCTGTCCAGGAGTAACAGGGCTGACAGAGCAAGGTAGTAAAGGTACCATATTACGTACCTGATTGCAGTTGATCTGCATGCTTTCTTCTTTCTCACATGTAACATAAAAAACTTACATAAAAAACTTAATCCAAAATGAATTTTTATACTCAAACTCCATAACAACTTTTATTTCTAACACTGTGAGCTGTTCTGGAACACTAGCAATTTGCAGGCGCTCTAGGTAACAAAGTTAATGCTTGCTTTAAAAAGTACAGGAAATTCAGAGAAACCAGAACAATCTTTAGTAAATTAGGCTTTAACTTTTGTAGATTTTATTGTCCATATACCTGATAGATTCAGAGGTTAAGTAATAACATATGGGCTTAGGCAAACACCCAGATGTACATAAAAATATATTCTAAAGGAAAGCACATTAAAAGGATTTGGTTCCATTTTCACAGCTGTAATTTATAGACTACACGGGGCATATTTAATGGGTTGTATCAGACATCACCAGGCTTCTATATGTGGCCAGATTCAGGTCTCAGTTCCACCAGAAGAATTATTACCCAAAGCTCTCTGGTTTTCATTCTCCTTGGTCTGCAGAACATGGGAATTAAAGCTACAGTGGCAGTCCATATCAATGCTGCCAAAAAGATGAAAAGTTAAAACATCTTGGGAAAAAGGAGGGGAGGGCACATGTTTTCAGTAAACTAGTTTACACTGTATGCCTGCATTCCTCTACTTTTTGAGCTTCGCTCCTCTGTAACCCAATCTCTACTAAAGAACCTTTCAGTCAGATTTCCATATTTTTACTGAAAGTGAATGATACCTACTCCTCGGGTAATCTAATTGGAATCCAGCAATCATGACATGTTGCTCTTTTGAGTTGCAAATGCTCATTTAACAGTTAGGTAAAGACAGTGAAATCAGGACCTATTTGAATTAAATCCCCAATGCAGAGCTCTTTAAACTCAAGGCATTTTGTTATTCACTGTTTTTCCCTCTCTAAAAGGACTTACGGAGTACAAGGACGCTATAAATCTCTGTCACAGGGCATGCAGAGAGCTGAAAATGAGCTGAAAATGCATTGCTTTACAGCATTTCAGGCATGACCTAAAACAAACAAACCTGCCCCACTTGTTCACCTTAGCATTTCGTGACTTGGTTCAGTGATGTCCAGACAACATTTCTAAGGCAAAGGACCATGTCCTTCCCCCACCACTGCCTTTTCAGAGGAGAGGGGAGCCGCTACCTGGGCTATGCGATGTGTACAGGCTGCACGTCATGAAGTGTTTTGCTGCATCAGCCTGGATGAAGGGAAGCAGTCTGATTGAAGTGCTGCGGGGCCATGCCATGGTATTAACTAGATGGGAAGTTAAAGATATGTTTCCTGTAACGATGGTGATAATAATTAAGCTATGTTATTTTGGCACCATTTTTCCACAAGGAGAGTTGTTAAAGAGGCTAAAGATTTCTCATGCCTCTAGACCTTTACTTTTCTTCCCAGGTGAGAAATCTCATTGTCATTGCTGAACCTGAACTTTTTCTGCCACCAGCATCTCCTTCTGGTTTATCACTATAGTTGGACACTTGCCAGGGTTTGCCCTCAACCTGACCCTGTCTATGATGAAATACCTGTTTATACCTTACTCAGTTCTCTACTCAGCTGATGCAATCCCCTCCTTTAAATTCCCTCCTGAACGGTCTCCTTGAGTTGTTTGGATTTAATTCAGTGTTGCTGGGAGAGCACAAGATGCATACTCCTGTTGTAATAAGCTTATTTATCCAATACCAAAGAGTGGCAAACTGAGGATATAGGATTACAACACTTTTTTTTTTTTTTTTTTTTAACATGCTCACTTGTTTCTGCTGTCAGAGTCCTGTTTGGATAGATTATTGTTGAATGTTCCTGGGATGTCAGGGACCCAGCCAGATGCAGGAGCTGACGCTTGGCTTCTGCAGGAGGAGGCAGGCAGGTGGGCAGGCTGATTTTGCCACTACAGCCTGGAAAAGCAGGGCAGGGGGTGCTGGTGGTCGCTAGGACGGAGGGGCTGCCAGCTATCAGCTGGCACAGATAATTCAGGCAACACCAAGCTCAGTAGCAGGCACTTTGGAGGAGACTGGGGATCTGCAAGAGGAATCTGTCCTGGGGAGTTTTTGGCTGTGGAGCAGTAGTAAGAGAAAGGTCTGGATGAACTGGGAGGATCTAGACTAGATAGGTATTTATGCTGAGACAGTTAAGTGAGAGCATGTTATTCATAGCAATGTGCTTTTGAGGATGTTATGTTTTTCCTTTAATATAAAGAGATTGTGATCACTTTTAATTTTTCATTAGCTTCCATTAATAAGTCCAGCTCTGGGGTGAAAGAGGGAGGGAATTACTGAAATGGGAGGGAAGGATTAAGGAGGAATGAGTTTGGAAATTGTGAGGAAAGTTTGAAGAGATTAAGAGTATGCAAAGGGTGATTCTAGGGCAGTATCTGTAGAGGTGGGCAACTGTGAGACCTAGGAAGGAAAGGACAGTGAAATAAAAACTTTTTTCAGAAGGGAAATAAGAGAAAGACAGAAGTATGAGGACTTCTGCCCTAGAAAAGACTGTTTCCCTGCATCAGTAATAATCTCTAATTGGAGAAGTCTCTAATCTAACTTCTATTCCACCCACAATTAGTTTGGAGGTCCCTGTGTAATATTTCCTTTGTTCTTATCTCAGCAACTTTGTCCTTATCTCAGCAACTGAGGGACTGCCAGTGAAAAGGGCCTTGCAATGGGAAAAAATTGACTTGGAGCTTTTTCAAGACCCCTTTAAATGGCAAGACTCTTCCAGGGGCCAAACCTAAATTAAAATATTCCTAGCAGTGCTAAAAGTGAGAGAGCGAGTCTCCTTTCTTACTCAACTGTCCTATTGACTCCAACATGCTCTGTCCAGCCCACTCTTTGATTCCTCTATCAAGACTTCATTACTTTCTAATTTAATTCAGTCTACTACTCCTTGACCTGAACTTTTCCAGAAGGGGACTAGACAAGGTCAATGACTGAACACATTGTCTTGGTTTTGGAGTTCAACAAAAATCTTAATTCAAATGCTTAAATTTTAAATGATTAGATCACAGTTCCTAAGTATCTGCCACCTTGGATTACGTTTAGATCTGCCGTCCTTAATGTTTTAGTACCAGAAAAGTGTTTGTTCAGATATTTCTCTTATTTCACTTTACAAACAAAATTATAAGATACTGTTTTGGACAGACACCTATTTTCATCTTTGCATAAAACTTAAGACTTCTTCAAAATGACCTCATTGCCTGCCAATGAGACAGGAAGACTGCTGTTGTAAAATCATGTTTCAGAGCTACCCTAGATTACTAATAACTGAGAGAGATCTTGTTAGTGCTTTTTTTTCCCTAATAAAATTTGAGTTTCAATTGTATTTATAGTGGACAAATATATAAATAATTAAAGCCACC
Source organism: Antrostomus carolinensis (assembly GCF_000700745.2). Classification (NCBI taxonomy): domain Eukaryota; kingdom Metazoa; phylum Chordata; class Aves; order Caprimulgiformes; family Caprimulgidae; genus Antrostomus; species Antrostomus carolinensis. The sequence continues at coordinate 55,369 of NW_010323969.1, read as the reverse complement.
AGTGAAGCTATTATCAATTACTGCTCTTAACTGTGCTGGCAGAAATTACAAGATCCTTGCTATGTTTCTTTTGTTGACTACAGTTTGAGGACACAGTTTCCATGAGCTGTCAGTTGGGCTCTTTCTAGAAAAAAAAAGAAAAGAAAAAAAAAAAAGTATTGAAGTTGTCCTCTTTTAACATCAAAGTAATTGAAGAAGCCTTTAAAATGTATACATTAATTGTACTGCTTTGATTCTTCTTGCTCCAAATCCAAGCTATATCTTAGAATATTTCAGCTCTTTAATTAATAATAATAATAATAATAATAATAATAATAATAATAATAATAATATAGCCTCTTCTTACTGAACAAAGGAAATACTCTTATAAATAATAACAACATTACAGTATACAATCAGCATTATCTATACATAACCTGTTCTAGGAATGAAAAAAATTATTGCCTAGTTTCAGAATCTGTCCTGGACTTCCTTAGTGATCTTCATTACATTATACCACCTTTATTTGTAAAAATGCATCTGCTATGAACTATTTTGAAATCTAAGGTCATGAACTTAACACATTTCATATCACTATTCTGATCTGAAGAAAATTTTATAGAGTGAATTATTCTCACTGATAGGTAGTGAAAATTGTCCCAAAACTTTAAGAATCATTTCTCAGATATGTGGACATTAGAATATCTGGGAAAATGTAGATCAGAAGTCCATACTAATTGTAGCCATAAAAATCCACAAAAAGAAACAAGTGCAGAACACAGTTTAATATATTTCTGTAATTTTACTATGATCAAATTTTGGTTCATTACTGAAACTTCATCAGGGATATGATTAGATAGGAAAAACACATTTTAGAGATATGAAAACTGCTGTTTGTAATACACTATAAATACACAGATACCATACCTAGTTCCTACCTTAACCTCATTTCAGTTTTGCCCACTGAAATAATAACCCACTTTAACAGCTTTGATCTAACTTTTTAATCTTTTGAAGAATTAGAATCTTACTGTGGTTCTGACGTTTCAGATTCAGAGCAATTTTGTTTTGACTTTGAATGTAGACCAAATTAAATAATTTATAACTTTAAATTACATACAAGATGTGCATTGTTACCACCTATTTTCTGTACTCCAGCCCTCCTAATCTAATGCTTAAGGAACCTCCCTATTGTTCCAATCCAGCCGTGAAAACAAAGAGGGAAGTATGTAAACATTTGGTTAATCAAGTCCTGTGCAGCTCCCTGGTTTTTTTGTTTGTTTGGGTTTTTTTCCTATGTTGCTAAGCCTTCTGTATTTTACCTTAAAATATTGTGCAAACATAATTTGACCTGTCTATCGCCATTTCATGTAATCTGAAAATGAATGTACACAGCGCTAAATATATGCATCTGGGGGAATTTTGATTAGCAAGACTGTTAAGATTAAAAGCATGTAAAAAAATGTAGAAAATACATTTTAAAAAGCGTTAAAAGGTGCTAAATGGGCATATAAATGCATAACATTTTAGATCTTCCACTCTCCAGCTCAGCTGTTACTGAATGGTGGAAACATCTGGTAACACTGATGTTGTTTTCTATGGCAGTTCCTTGGAAAGTTAAAATTTTGCTCCACAGAATGCCACAAAACACTTTAGGTTTCTAAAGTCAAGTTTTTCAGCTCACTGTCTTCCTCAGTCCAAGCTCATTAGGTTCTGCTACGCCTGATGTGGCAAATGGGCTTTTCCTACACAGTGCTCTGTAGGAAGGATGGCTGTTTCCCTTCAGACTGAGATTACTGAGGAGTGATCATGACAGTGAATTTGTTTGCCTGGTACTCAGTGGTTTGTATCCTTATTCTAGTGTGAGTTGAATTTCTTATTTTAGCTGACAGGATCAAGCTCCAACCTTCCACAGAGGCCTCACTTCCAGGACATAAGGGGTTTTTGTTTGTTGTTTGATTGTTTGTTTTTTCATTTGCAAGCAAAAAGAAAACATACATTCAAATAGTCTTCTACTTCTCTTTAATGTTAATATATGCTGAAATCCATTCCCATCTCACACCAGAACTCTCAGAACTGACTCATAGAATCATAGAATCATAGAATCATAGAATCATAGAATGGTTTGGGTTGGAAGGGACCTTAAAGATCATCTAGTTCCAACCCCCCTGCCATGA
>NW_010323969.1:15289-52988 GCF_000700745.2 Antrostomus carolinensis | reverse complement strand
TTATAGGCCCCCTTCAGGTATTGGAAGGCCGCTATAAGATCTCCCCTAAGCCTTCTCTTTTCCAGGCTGAACAGCCCCAGCTCTTTCAGCCTGTCAAGCTCTTTAAGATTAAGATAATCTTTAAGATTAAGATAATCTTGCCTGACTCAAGCTCTTTAAGATTAAGATAAATGTTCATAAATTGATCAGAGGTTGATCGGAGGGCTGGAACACTTCTCCTATGAGGACAGGCTGAAAGAGTTGGGGCTGTTCAGCCTGGAGAAGAGAAAGCTCCAGGGAGACTTTATAGTGGCCTTCCTGTACCTGAAGGGCTACAGGAAGGCTGGGGAAGGACTTTTTACAAGGGCAGGTAGTGACAGAACAAAGGGAAATGGCTTTAAACTGGAAGAGGGTAGGTTTAGATTAGATATTAGGAAGAAATTCTTTCCTGTGAGGGTGGTCAGACACTGGAACAGGTTGCCCAGAGATGTTGTGGGTGTCACCTCCCTGGAAGTGTTTAAGGCCAGGTTGGATGAGGCGTTGAGCAACCTGGTCTAGTGGAAGGTGTCCTTGCTAATGGCAGGGAGGTTGGAACTAGATGGTCTTTAAGGTCCCTTCCAAGCCAGACCATTCTATGATTATTTTCTAACTGAATGAAGAGAAATCTGAAATGTTGGAATTTAAAGAGAGTAAGATTTGTCTCTTTTAAACTCTTGAATAACAATCCTTTAGAGTAAGTCTATGGTGGTAAAAACAACAATATTCCCTTAATTATGTATTAGAAAACAAATATTATCTAGCATAGTAACTTTTTGATGTAAACAGAGCCATTCACAGTAGGTGCCAAGGTACTTTGAATGTCATTGGAGAAACTCAAAACTCAGTTGGGCAAGACACAAAGCAACATTATCTCACTTTGAAGTTGGCCCTGCTTTGAAAAAGAGGTTGGAGTTTTTGACCTCCAGATGTCTCTTCCAAACTGGATTATTCTATGATTTATAACTATTAACTTACATTAAAACTACAATTACTCTTTCTACACCCAGATTTTACACAATGCTCATGGTGTTATTCCCAACTCATTAGCACTTAAATATGAAAGTGAGAAGTTTGGCTTCGGATTCAGAACATCTACCTCTCAGTATGAACTTTAGCTAGCCTAGTTTGTGAGCTAAGATAAAACTGATACAGGACACTCACAGGCTGTGCAGAAAAGCAGTGTTAGTTCAGGATGGCAACTGATTTCTGTCCCCTTGCCAAGGCATAGCCCAAAGCTGAGCTGTCAAAAGAATAAAATGGTGCAGGGTACACTTAGTTCAGACAAATGCAGGCAGCCCCTTCCAGGAGAGACTTGTTCTGTCCTTCCCAGGCTGTATGTTCCTGCTGCCTTCCTGACACAGAATGGGCCAGATCCATTTGCACTCTTAATTTAGTCCTCTGCAAAAGGTGGTTAACTAGAAATATGTTAGGGCTAGTAATATATTAAATCAGCCTAGTAATCTTCAGTATTAACATTTTTTTCCTTGAACATGTCAGTTTGTGGTTTTCATCACAACATATACACAAACCCTTAATTCCATTGTTCTTCTTTAAACATTACTTAAACATCTACATTACTTTACAGAGTAAAGCATATGTCAGGTGGCCTGAAAGGACTTTCTCAGCATCCAGTTGCATGAGCCTGCACAAGTGCAATCCTCTATAGCACATTTACTTCTTCTGATGAGCTACATGGCAGTCCTAAGGACAGATCAGGATGTTCTAAACTTTGAAGTACCTGACATAGGATATCCTACTATTTTTTCTCATTCCTCAGTGGATCTCGTAACACAGTGCAGGAGGTGGGAAGGAAGATGAGAGTTCAAGGTCCTAATTTCCTACTTCCCTGACCACGGTTGTATCTTGAGATGCAAGACTTGCAGAACACAGTTTCTCAAGGTGCCATGCTGCTAGTGACAGAAAGAGCAAACACATGGCATCCTAAAGACTCTCTGTGAGGCAGTCCCCTGTATTACTAGACTTTCCCAGTCTGGTTTTCTAGTCATGTTTGAAAAGGGTAGGCCTATTCTTTCCTTCCACTGGAGGAACAGTTTCAGGGTTTATGCCAGCCCTTAGGCTTACAATGTCAATTTTCAGAATGTACCTTAGGTGGATTCATACAGTGAGAATCACTCTCTTAATTACCAGATAAGCTCTAGGAACATGTCCTTACCTGACTCAGAATATCAGCTCCCAGAGAAGTGATAATGAGAGATTACTTTAAGAAAAATTTCCGTATAATTCAATAAATTTCTCCAAGTTGTCCCGAATCACAGATTTACTGAGGAAAGGCTGAACAAACTGACCCTTTGCAAAAAGTAAAAAAATCCCAAAATTCAACAACCTACCCTAACAACTTTCCACAAGAGTTGTGCTGGAGAAAAATTCTGTCATCATATTTTGTTCTACCATTTCTCCTAACACTGAAATCTCAATGTTGCAGCTTATCCATCTTTAGTATGTATATATTGTTGTGCACATTGTAAGAAACACATGGGATCATGATACTGTCAGAAGTTTTTGCAGTCCAATGATATAAAGTCTTACAAGTCTTACACCCTGATGACCCCAAATTAGTCCCACATAGCTTGACATGCTCTAATAGTGCATTTGCGTGTTTGTGAAGGCTCAGTAAATTGGTTATTACTTATGCTTGGTTAATACCAGAGTAGACAGAATTGACATGCTTAAAACAAATCGTGGTCTGAGCAACTATTGAAGTTTTTTTGCAGCTGGTGTTTTGCAGGAAGACTGATTTTCTTTTTGACATTGTTATACCGTATCAAGTGGCTTTTGCATTCCCCCCCCATCCCTGCTTTTGTTTCTTTTAGGCCCGGGGGGCTGGTAGGCTAGTTGTTTACCTTAGCTGTGGTCATTCAGAATGCCTATTCTTCCTCTTATCTCTCCAGTGGTATCCTCTCCATCTGTTCCTTAAGCACTAACAATTTTCAGCCTTATCTTTTCAGACCATCTTCAGGAACAGTTTTGCAAAGGTTTTCTGAAAAGGACTTGGCATTTAGAAAGTACAGCTGCAAAACCATTTAACTGAAATTTCAGGGGGGAACATAGAGAAATTAACAGTAAGCACAGTTGCCTTTTTTTTGTTCTTATGTAGAATTCTTCTTTGTATTTTCACTGAGCTTTAATCCCTTCCACCTATGAAAAGGCAACAATTTGAAAAGGCTGGGAGATGAAGGGCAAGGCTAAATTTGTAACTTAAAGTAAAGTACGCTTATCTGAATTTACTCCACCAATAGGTATGTAAACTGAACACTATTAAAGGTGGCATACATATCTTTGATATTAATATCTTTACAAGCAGCAAATGTGATATATAATATAGATGAATGAACATAGTTCATCTCTATTCCTTCTTCTTCCACATATTCAAATGGAACCCTGAAATAAGACTGACTACTGTGAGACTATTTATTTGGCTTTCTAAATATACCTTCAAGCAAGCTTAACACACCAGTATAATTTAAGTAATGTACCATAATTAACAAACAGTATAATAAATCATCTGACTTATTGCTGAATGTCTTACATATTTTGACTTGTCTGAAGGAAGGAGACTGTAACAGTAAAGGACACTGTGTTATCCAGATCACCATCTTTCCCGTGATGAGTGCCATAAATTATAGGAAATAGGAGAAAAAAAACAACAGCTGATCAAAATTTCCTCAAATCTTATGAGAATTATGTCATTTACAAGTGTGTCTCTATCTTGAATTGGGGTGAAGAAAACCTAAAAATTGCCTTGTAAAGGAATTATATGTCAGTTTAGATAAATTTCTAAAGAAGTTATTCACCAAAGTCCCTTAAAGAGGTGTTAATGGGAAAACAGGATTTTTTTTGATTTTTTTTTTTTTTTTTGTATGGATAAAACCAATTAAAATAAAGGAAACTCAGAGTAGAAATATATGGTCAGCTTTAAGTGGAATGAGATCACCTCTTAAGTCCCACAGGGGACTTTGCTTGGGCTTATGTTGTTCAAGAAAATAATAAACAATGGAGACCTAATTAATGTTTACAAATATGTTAAGGGCAAATGTCATGAGGATGGAGCCAGGCTCTTCTCAGTGATGCCCAATGATAGGACAAGGAGCAATGGGTGTAAGCTGGAACACAGGAGGTTCTGCTTAAACTTGAGAAAAAACTTCTTTACAGTGAGGGTGACAGAGCACTGGAGCAGGCTGCCCAGGGAGGTTGTGGAGTCTCCTTCTCTGGAGACATTCAAGACCCGCTTGGACGCCTTCCTGTGTAAAATTGTTTAGGTTCCTGCTCCGGCAGGGGGATTCGACTAGATGATCCTTCGAGGTCCCTTCCAATCCCCAACATTCTGTGATTCTGTGATTCTGTAATTAGAAAAAGGGGGTGGGTGACTGGTGAAGTGGGAGAGGTCTCTGACGATACTGAGTTATTCAGAACAATAAAACCAAAATTTATGTTAAAAGTATTTTACAAGTACTTTCTGGTATTGATTGACCAGGCAATACAATAGGAGATTATATTCAATGCAAATGTAAAGAATGCTTGTGGGGGAAAAAAAAAAAGAATCCTGTTCTGTTGCAAAGTGATGGGATCTTAGCTCACTGTTATTAAAGAATTAAATCTTAGGGCTGAAACAGGAAACTTCATAAGAATATCAGCTCAAGACCTGGTCCTGGTCCAAAAGTTGAATTGAACATTAGAAGGTAATTGGGAAAGTGGGGACAGCAGAAGAGGGGATAACAGTACCCTTCTGTTTGAATCCATCTGGGGCACCAAACCAGACAGCCAGAGGGAAGGCAGCAGCCAACCACAAGGACCTCCATACCCTGCTAGCCACCTGACATTCTTCAGAAACCTCATTTGTCTTCAGCCACTGACATTGCTAAACAACTTGTGACATTCAGGAGAAAAATCACAAGAGTGAAAATCTTGATTTTCCTCATTAATCTAAATCAGTGAAGATTCATACTAATTGGGAAAGTCATACTGAGAAGTAAACAAGCAAACCACTCCTCCATTAAACATTTAATGAGAACAGTGCAATTTAAGAGCCAGAATATAAATATAAATGAACAATCCACTGTTCAACAAAAAAACCCCAAACCAAACCAAATTCTTCAAGTGTGGAATATTGCTGAGGCAAGTCAGTCTGGACAAGATTTGCATGAAAGTTGGTATGTTTTATAACTGTGATCCAGAGTCACATACTGGACTCTTTGAATACTTTGGCGGTGTTTTAGTGTGAACCATTGGACTTTATGGATTAGTGAAGAAAGAGTCAGCAAGGTTTTCCTACCATATATTAAATTGTCATTAACATAAAGCACACTAGGAAATCTTTCATAGTAGGGAACATGGGGGCAGAGGAAACTACATCTCATAAAACTTAGAAAAAAGAAGCAACAAAATATTTACCACTGATAAAGTATCAATTAGACTTATTATAACAGTTATTAAGTTCCCTATGGAAGAAGCTAAATCTCTTCACTGAAAAGCTGATGTTCTGTCTGATGAACTTTAAAAGCAGTGGATTGGAATCTTATTTTTGGGCTAAAAGGTAGATGTCATCATATATGCACCTATTCTCACAGGCCTGCTATACTTGATACCACAAACTACCATTGATCTCTAACACATCTCTGACAGAAACAGACATAGCATTCTGCTATTTCTGTTATTTATTTGCAAAGCTCTTACCATTATTTTTGTATGATTCTGTGTGAAATTTATACAATAACTCTGTCAGTGAGACATAGGAAAACTTTAGCAAGAGAGAAAATAACACCTAGAGGGTCTCTTGCAATCTTCAAAGTCTTTCTGTGGTTATAGAGTGGGGAATGCATAAGTGTATTATTGTATACAAGTGTAAACTAAGAAGGAATTGGTTTCGCTGCCCCATTACTTTGGAAGGGGACAGGAATTAAGCATCATATTACCAGCTGGTGGTGAAAGATGGTGACTTTCTTGTAGGAAACTTTTTGCCAGGCCATAGGATGGTGTTTAGGGCAATAACCCAGGAAGGAGAAAGCTTGAGTACAGGAGAAACTGAGGATTTAGTTAAAGCATGCAGTGGAGAGATCATAGAGAAGGTCAAGCTAGTGTGCACCTCAGTTATAGAATCTGCTTTTGGGCCTGGACACAGTAATACAGTAGTTTGGATCAGGATTTCATTTGCTTTGTCCCCATTTATTATGCTTTGATTTGCATTACAGAGAAGTCTCCATGACCAAGCCACATTCAGTTTAGATGAAGTTACACTCCTAATGCACTTCAACCATGGAAGGACAGCCAGCCCACAAAGTGGACTAGACCTAGTCTGAAATCCTTCCGCTGAACAAAACCAACACCCACCCTTCCAACCGCTTGCCACAGACATCAGCTTTTCAGCACCAACGCTTTGGATTTGCAGGTTGGTTGATTTTTATTTCTGGTTTCAGTCATCAGCCTTCTGGAGTGGATCAGTGCTCTGAGAAAGAAGTATCCCACATCAAGAAACAGTAATTTAATGATCCCAAACTAGGAACCCCTAATTTAGATATTTATTCTTACCTTAGCATACAAACAAAACACTTCTTTGTGACATTATGCAGGCCTAGATCAGTGGTCTTGGAAAGGGTTTGTCATTACAGAGACCCAGATTGCCTGTCACTCTTGTGGTTCCTTGCTTTGCGCCAAAGCATGTAACACTCTAGAATAATACCTGCCCAGCACAGGTTGGCTGCAAAATCCCAAAGATATGAAGGTTTATAGAGCAGCCGGTACATGTCCCACACAAATGTTCAGCAAAGTTATGAGCTAGGACATCTAAAACAATAATGCTAAATTTACAGATTGTGATATTAAAAACCTTATTTTTTAGTTGGATTTTGACTCTATTTTTTATTACTTTTCATATATATTATACTCAAAAAATAAACAACTAAGAAAAAGAAGAAAAATGTAAAAGGCTTATATATTCACGTGGTTCTAGCACCCAGTTTTCAAATTACTGTGAAGTTTGTGACAAAACCTCAAGATTGAAAGCACAGTGTTAAAAGAAAGAAGACAAGTACTTAGGATAAATAAACAAAAATGTTCACAGATGTAACTTTGTAAAATAGCCATCAGTTAACCGTAGCTATAGTGATTAATTTTCCCCTGTCCCATTGTCAGCATTGATGTAACACTAAAACCAATTTCTGCTGTCTTTGAAACAGTGGCCTTATTTATTAAAAATATTTTTTTTCTGAATTTGTCTCATCTGTGTCTTCCACCAGCCTGGACATTGTTGATATATGTGTGTGTATATATATCTATACACACACACACACACATATATATATATGCTAAGATGCTAAGAAAACAAGGCTGATGATCATTATCTGTCTTCCAGAAGCAAATGTGTGTTAACTTTTCTGTTTAGCTTAAATAAAGCTTCCTCACTATCCAACCTAGTAGTGTATGATTGCAGTCATATACACAGCACCTGAGCCTAATTAATTTACTGGGTACTAACCAGAGAAACAGTAATTCAAAGCAGGTGTTAACTGACACTGATTATATTGTTCTAACAGTGTGATGTGAAAAGACACCTGATTGAGGATATGGATGTGTATCCATGTCCTCAGATATGCTCTTAGATATTTAAAGTCTATAGTATTCTAAAAGCTTACCTTAAGTCACACAGTGATTGTCACAAAGAAAGAAAAAAAAATATGTTACTTCCTTACGTTGTAAGAGAGCACCATTTAACTTATATAATTTTTGTATCTGCTGTTCTTCCTGTCTCCTGGGAAAAGAAGCAATTTTTTGTTCCTGTCCCATGGTTTGTTTCAGTTGCCTGTATTGTCACCAAGTATTTGCTTTGCCAGCAAACACAAGGTACTTTGGTCTCAGTCAGTTTTTAGGCTATATTTCCAACATAAACACTTAGGACATGACCCTTTGTTGTACTCCATATTTTGTTTATTGACTCATTTGCACATAAAATATATTATTGCAGAGACTTTTTTTTCCAGTACATTAGTTCAACACTGGTCCTATCAGTTTTAACTAGTGTAGTAATTAGTATGTGTGTTCAGAGACAAGTATTCAGGATTTTCTTTTTTTGTTGCCATAAGTTCACTGGGTAAATTGGTACAAGCCACAGAGTTTCTCAGGGTTACTTTTTTTTTTTTTTTTTTCTGTTTATCTATTTCTTAGTGTGTATATATAACTGATTTTGATCTCCTCCTCTGTATGATCCCATATAGCTTCAAGAAGTTATAAAAGGATGATAGGGCATACCTCTGTTAAGACATGGAGTGATGATTGGCAAAAGAGAGAAGAGACTGAATGATTCAGGAAAAGATCTGATATTTCTGTTGCTTCACTACTGGTCTACCAAAGCTTTTCATCCTACCTAATTGCTCAGAGAAGAGCTGCCTCATTTTCCCAGCAGTACAATGCCAGGGTGGGCATTAGACAGCTGCCCAGAGGTAATGTCTGTAACTCTGTCTACGGAGAATCATCTTTAAAAACAAGACTATTTAGTGTTATGAAATATTTCTAAGAGGCTGTTCGTTTTTCTGAAGTTTTCCTTTTTTACATGAATCACTGGAGACCAGTCAGATAACAGAAGAGAGAGCCTTTTCATCTCTGGACAGCTCTTCAAAGAGGTGGATGGGAATTTAGCCACATGATGGCTTCCACTGAACGAAGATGTACAATTAGATCTATGTATTATTTAACCAGTGGGTTTTGACCTTTTTCAGTCTGTGAAGCTGTAAACATTTTTTGTGGAAGATACAATCTCCTTAGATATTGCACAAACATGGATAGTTCCATGCATATATGAAAGTGTTTTTCATAATCAACTTTCATATTTGCATTAGAAACAGTATATGAGCCACTTTAGCCATCTACAGGCCATTCTCCAGAGGAATTTCATGAACCTTTTCTCTGTATCATAATTCTGTACAGTTCACAAGTATAAAAGTAAAAAAAAAAAAAAAAAAAAAAAAAAAAGTCTTGCTAGTTTAGCTCTAGATGTCAGTTTTACATAGCATTAAATAAGTATAAGTTGTAAGCAATACAGAACAACTGTTTTTTTCTATGCAATTTGAGACTTGTGTGGGAGAAGAACACTATAGGGCCTCATCCAAAATCTACTGAAACATCTGGGACCCTTTCCATCAAGGAAAACTTTCTTGGTCCTTGTGCTGACACTAAATAAAAACAAAATGCTTTTCTTCACCTAGCTTTGCTTTTCTGGAATATATTGTCTGTCTTCTGGCTACAGTTTCTACTGCTGTAATGACTGTACCCTATGTGCTCATAATGACAATTAGACTTAATGAAAATCTTTCAGACACTGATGAGGTCTTTCACTAGAAGATGAGAGCTTTAATGTCTATCCACGGCTGCACAGAAATGTTCCTTCTTGAATGATTTAATTAGGCACCTCTCCTGGTTTATCAGTGCTTGAGGTACCTTAACTCATGGTGGCTTCCCAGCAGAGAAGGGATTTCAGAGATACTTTTTCCACCACAGACTTTGTCTGTCACATCTCACATCTTCCTCTGTGCCTGTAAGGGCTGGCATAACCCAGAACCAAATTGACCTTGTGGCTGGAAAAATGCATTGCAAGTCTTCTGCATGAAAGTTGTTCTCTAACAGCAGCCCTAGCCACTATACATAATTTTCTTTGCTTACTCTCATTAGAATAACTTCCATAGTCGGAAGTATAGAGAGAATGAACTTAGGTCATTCAGAATGTAACTACCCAGTCTGGCATTTGGGCAGGACATGAGAGTTAGCAACATCAAACCTGAGAAAAATATTAGTAATGTTCATCTATTTCCTTTCATTGTTATAAATAAGTTTATAAGCTGTTTCAGTAGTGACTGCTGCAGGTGACTGCACATCTGATATTCCCTTTATGATGCATTAGAGCTTTCTTTGTATTTCTGCACTGCTAGGGACAAGATGAGTCACTCTGTTTTTTTATCACTGATAGAGAAATTTAAATTGTCGATGGGCTATGGTTAAAGGTGAAAAAAGAAAGATTACTGGAATAAGAGCTCCAGCTGTCATGAAGAAAAGAACTGCCAAATGATGTGTAGCTACTTCACTTGTGGATGGGTTTGTTCTGGGGTAGCAGGACTTAGCCATTTATTTGCACACAACAAAGTGTAACATGAATTTAGGTGTGAAGTAACTCAGAATCACTGCATATTTGCACACCCATTTTGAAAAAGGAAACGTTTAAAATTTGGGTGTTGTTGTGTTTTTAGAAGCTAAGTTTTGGAAGACCTCAATTCTGTCTTCCACAAGAAACTCCATGTGTGACTGTAGGCAAAGCACATTCAAACCTGAAAATGTAGATTTTGCACAGGAGCCAGGCACCTAGAAGTGACGTGCTGTTCCATGGAGCTGTTGCAGTGCTCAAGCACATTTTGTAGACTTGAACCCCAGTCTCTCTGTTCCTTAATATCTGCTGCTTGCAAAATATATGTAGCTGTCCTTCCCTACCAAGGAAGCATGGTGAGAGGAAGTGCCACAGGGCAGATGAGGTACTTTGATACTTGTATAAATACTATGTTTAAGACAGGTGGATAAAGTCAATGATTCATACTAGTGTCATGGACATTCCTTGATAGCAGTTAAATATGTACTGTGCTTTCTGATAGCTCATCCATATACAGGATGAAAGCTAGGTCCTGCTCCAAGAAAACAGAATGACTTCCATCTCATTTGACTCAGCTGGCAATGTGAGTTGTCCTGGCTAAACTGCAGATTCTGTGTGTAGTCAGGGAAGGGGGTGAGCCCCTCCAGGATGCAGTTCATACCATCCTGTCACAGAATCACAGAACTGACTCAACTGGAAAGGGCCTACCTATAAGATCATCCAGTCCCGTTGTTAACCCCACACTGAAAAGTCCCCTAAACCATGACTAAACCATATCCCCAAGAACTATATCTAGACAACTCTGAAATACCTTCAGGGATGGGGACTCCACTACTGCCCTGGGCAACCCATTCCAATGCCTGATGACCCTTTCAGTAAAGAAATCCTTTCCAATATCCAATCTAAACTTCCCTTGGTACAACTTGAGGCCATTTCCTCTCATCCTGTCACTTGTTACTTGGGAGAAGATTTTGACCCCCACCTCTCTAGACCCTCCTTTCAGGTAGTTGTAGAAAGTGATAAGGTCTCCCGTCAGCCTCCTTTTCTCCAGACTAAACAACCCCAGTTCCCTCAGCCGCTCCTCATAAGACGTGCTCCAGACCCTTCACGAGCTTCATTGGCCTTTGTTGCCCAGAGGAGCCTGTCTCTGGATGGCTAGCTCAGCCAAGACACCTACCTGTTTGATGGCTAAGTAAGATGAAATGAATCCCACTGTGGTCTCTCTCCAGGTGACAGAAGACACTTGAGGAAGTTCAAGGGTTTAATCTCTCCTTGTGATCCTCAGGATACAGTGACCTTAAAAATCTAGGTCCACAGAAAAATTTATTTTTATAAAGCATTCTTACTAGATAGTCTATGATGAATCTTTTCTCCTTAGCTCTTGGAATTGTTTCTTTACAATGAATTCTGATAAAACCCTATCCACTATAAAAGAAAGGTTAATGTAGTTGAACTTTCTTTTTGGCAGCTGGACAATGACAAATCATACTCCTCCTGTGTCAGTTAAATAATTAAAGCTTGATTTGTGAAGCTTTACTTACCTCTAATGAGTCATCTGTGGTTAAGAGAGAAAACAACAGCAACAAGAAGGCAAAGCATGTTTTAACTGGAAACTTGACTCCTTTTGCCTAAGCTAAAACAAAATCACTGTAATACAAACCCCTCTTCAGTTCCAGAGCCATGCATATAGCCTTACATTGTCACTTCTGCTATTATCTGAAGTCAGGAAAGGTGTGTTGATGTTGAATTGCTCAGCAGTATAAAGCTTGAACATTTGTCTCAATTTTCATGCTGTAGCAGGTCTTCAACTCTGGGAAACCAAGACAGGTTTATCCAAAGCAAAAATCTTAAACTGTATGCCACAGCTTGAATGGTCTGAAGGACTCTTTCATACAGTTCATGAAGACTTATTGACCATCATTAGAACAAAGCATATACAATATGAGAGAAATACTGCACTCGCAGTGTATGCTGTGGCAAAGACACTGGGACATAATTTATACACATTGCTACTCTTCCTTATATTTTGTAACCCTTTCAGATCTCTAGTGAAAAATTTACTTAAATACCGCAATAAAATTAAGCATGGACAAGGGCATCTGTAAGTCATTCAAAAAATTAAAATTGATGTATGAAGTTCCTCACCTTTTCAGAGCCTTCTCTTCCATATTCTCTATTATTCCTTAAATCAGTAAACATGTGCTTCGATTGTTTAAAGGGGACATCTTGATCCCTTGAAATACAAGATGTGTGAAGTTTTTATCTATATTCCTTACAGGGGGAAAAAAAAAAGTGAAAATATAAAGTAAAAATAAATAAGTTATGCAGATGGATTAATATAAACATATATGACAGTAGCTGGGAGCTGCATGCAGTAGCATAAGTAAACAGAGTGACAGGATGACTTTTCAAAACAAGCTTGTCATGTTTATGCTTGTTATCAGCTCTCCTGACAACGATTTTCCCATCAGCTAAATACAGACTTAATTAGGGCATTAACACACTCCTGCCCCCACACCTCCTGCCTTCCCCCAGCCAAGCACTGGATCATTACTGGGAAGAGTGAACACAAGCAAGCAAATAGGAAAAAAAGAAAGAGAGAAAAAGGGCAGAAATAAGGAAAAAAGGAAAGAAGGAATGAAGAAAGAGCAGGATTTTGATTACAGTGCTCAGGGTAGGAGGGAAACAAGCTTTTCCATGTTTTGTACCAGGTTTTGCAAAAAAAACAGTCCATAGGAGCAAGCAAGCCAGACCACTCCACGGAGAGAAACAAAACTAATTTATGTGATTTCCAATTGCAAATGTTTGTAAATGCAAGAAATGTTAATTCCTCCATCGTTTGTTAGGATACATCCCTCACCATGGAGAGTAGCTGCTCTGCGTAATGAAGATACTTCCCCTATGTACAAGAGACAGATAGCAAGTTGTAAGATGTTTTTGGCAGGCTGTGCTTTTGGCATGTGGAGGTGCTAATTGCTCACCTGGAGCTTGTACAATGGCTTCACATCAATTAAAAAATGTGCATTTGCAGTATCCAGTCCCTGTGGATAGTTTCCATGTATCGCACTCATACTAGAGCTACATGTAACCCTGAGCATTTTCATCACCACATTAATTATTCATAATGACAGATTTTCATATACTACTACTTTTAAACCTTTATGATTTTGTACCTAGTGAAGGACCTGAATTTCCTGGTTTTCTTTATTATTTATTTTTTTTTCTGGCTTTTATTCTTTCTAGTATGAGTGGTAGACCATGTCTTTGCTAGCAGGAAATTTTCCCTCACTAGTCTTTCTTCCGTTCATTGCCATAAGAGATTCCCTATTAAGCCTAGGTACTATTAACTGTAGATTATTGCTTCTGACCTGTCAGAGTTGCCCAGTCAGTACAAACATTCATGAATTCAGATATTTTTTTACAGTTGCATTACTGAAGTGCACAGTTGAAGGTCAACAATATGGCATCCTATTGGATGCACTGGACCAGGACAAGTGCAGAGATGGTGGTACACAAACTCAAGATTAAACTATAGCACAGATGTCTCTGGAATGTGTATGAGCAAACACTACATCCACTGAGTGGCTTCCAGACAAATGAATAAAACGGTTTCCATTTGAGTTGTCAGAAGGTGTTAAAACAGTAGCTATTAGAAACTCAGGAGATTTTAAATCCACACATCCAGATGACATGTTTCTAAGGAGATGTTAGAGGGGCTCTTGAAATAGTTGTTCATATTTAGCTTAACTTTGGAAAAGGCCTAGGAACCTTCTGGGGAAGAAGTGTGAAACTCTTCGAAAAAGTAAAGGGAATACCTAGATAACCTTAATCCTGGTGCTGTAGACATTTATCAGCCTAGGGCAAAATAATTGAATAGGCAGTTTGAGTTTCCATTAAGAAGGAGGTAATGGACAATAATTAAACTAGTGCTAATCAACACATGGTATATGGAAAATAAATCTTGTTACTGTTTAGACTAGTTCACTAGATATAGATAATAACATTGATGTAACTGATTTCTGTAAAATGATTGACTGGTGTTGCACTGCTTTTTGCTTTAAAACTTAGATAAAATAAAATCAACAGGACGTATTAAAGGAACTAAAATTTGGAGACATATCAAATCTCAAAATAAAACTGTAAACAAGGAACCATCAATGAACAGATGCGTTTCTAGCAGGGTTCTGAAGAGATTACTGTTTTTCCTACAATATTTAATATTTTTATAAAGAACCTGGAAGGAAAAAAAAAAACAATTACTGACTAAGCTTATGAACAGTACAAAGATTAAGGGGAGAATGATAAATTAAAACAGGAATCAGCCACTTTTGCAGGAAAACATAAACCAGTATGGATTTTAGTTAGGTCAAGTAGGAAAAATCATAGCAAGAAGGTAGATACATCTTATCTATAAGAAAAACCTGAAAAGGAGAAGATTATGATCAGCAGAATAATATTTTTGGTTTTACTAGTATTATGATTCTGACTACTATTTAATGTAGTGTCTAGGAACACCTGCCTTCAGCAAGGACTGAGTGATGCTGCAGAGACACACAGTAAAAATGCAACTTCTGTGTTCCAGAAGCTGTCAGTGCAATTTTGCATCTAAAAGGCTTCTGCCATTTTTGGATGCATAAACAGGACAGTTTCGGATTGGACTGAGGAAGCACCCAAGCTGGGTGCTACAGTAACATTCAGGTATGTGAAGATGCACTGGAGCCATAGGCATGATTAAAGGACTGGAAAACCTGCGGTATGTGAAATGCTCATGATGTCCAGCTCAGAATGTATGAGAGAGGTTATATGTATCTTCCTTACACTGTGTAAGTACGAAGTGATGAAAAGCTAATACTAAAAGGTTTTTCTAGTTTGTAAAACAAGGTTATAAATTAAATATATTCAGACTTGATAAAATCCCCCTTTTTAACAGCATTGAGAGAACTCACAAGGGCTAAGGATTGAATCAAGGCTGTTTTGTTTTTGTTTGTTTTTTTTAAGTATGTGCTCCAGTTGAAAAATATTAATTCAGAGAAATCATTTGGCCTATGTTGCTTAGGAGGTCACAGCACATGAGCAATTTTTGACTTTATGTTTCTCTCACTCTAGGAAATCTACTATTATATTATTTTAATATAATTCTCCCTCTCTTTTCCAAAGAAGAACAACCACCCAAAGCTACTATTATACTCATGAAACTGAAATTTTAATGGGCTTTGATCTAAGAATCTTACCTCTTAGCATAAATTATATCCTTACTCTGTTAAAATAAGTGATAGCATCTTGGACTACTTGCTTTTATTGGCTGCAGGTACTTATAAAGACAAAACCATCAAAAGTAATTCAACCATATTGTTCCCTTTCTCAGAAGGACTCTAGGTACCAGATATTTTTATCTGTTGTCATTGGCTTTCACAACATTCTCCCAGATAAGAAAGTCCCAGTGAAATTACGTCTTCTTTTAAGATGGGTCACTTAGCTGAAGGAAGGCTCAAAATGCTGCATGGAGTTTCAGCTGCATAATTTCCAGTGATGATTGTGGGACTCTGTGTTCCTAGGCCTTGGGCAATGCTTTGAAAATGAAGGGGCTATTGCCCAATCTTCATATCTCTGAAAGGAGATTTTAGAGTAAGCCCTGAAGGTTCACTGAGCAGCTGCCTTCAAAGGAAATTTTCTTGTCTTAATAAACAAGAAAACAGAAGTGCCTGGGTTTGGACACATCAGTCTTCTACTCGGGAATCCTAGCATTTAAAAATCAAATGGCTGAAAACAAGAAAGTGTTATAATTAATGAGAAAATATTATGTATCTGTATGTGCTTTGTCCTAAAGTGATATTAACTAGTTTTACTTATATAATCCAATTAGCCTGGAGTAAAAATGTCAAGGTTTTATGAGTAGCTGAGTTACCTTGGATAAAGTATCTTAGTTTACCAGCTCTGTTTGTGGATGTTCCAAAGACACTAAGCTCTCTGAAAATTATTATTATTATTATTATTATTATTATTATTATTATTTATTTATTTATTTATTTATTAAAAGCTTTGGGAAATTCTCATTAACTGAAATAAACCATACTGTTATAATAATTGGTATACAATCCACTTGAAAGGCTTAGCGTAGGTTAATTCTGTTAAGACAAATTTAGTGTAAAGAAACCACTCAGTAGAGACTTTAATAGTGGAAGTGTCAAACCTCTTGAAGGAGCAACTAAATCACAGACAACATGGACGAATCTCACATGGTACAGCATATGAGCAGGACAGCTGAGTCAGGATGAAAGTACATTTTTTTGTTTGTTGATTCACTTTTCTGTCACTCCAAAATTGCTCTTAGTATGCATTGTGCTTCTGAATTCAAGGTCTTGGTTTTATTTACTGTCACTCAATGAAAGGAGGTCAGGTTTATATTTGGATAGGAATTCAAGTAAGGGAAAAAAAAAATCCTTTAAAAATTAATCCTTGGGACTGATTTAACTACTGTCAATTGGGGCATGAAAGATCTGGTCCTTTTGGGAATCAGATCATCTGTGTGCTGAATAATGGCAAATTTGTATTTATTTTAGCAATGTCAGTCAATACCTCTAAGTGTCCTTTGCTAGTCATGGTGAGGATGCTTGGCAGGTCTGAAGCCACAGACAAATTAAACAAATTGCTCATTTGCTTGTTAGTTGCAGTACAGGAACTTGAATATTCCTTTTCTCCTGACATAACCAGCTTTCTGATTAATGAGTAATTCTTTATTTAAGGTGTACTTACGACCAGAAGCCTAGTGGGAATAATGGTAATTAGGACAAAAGACTGCAGAGAGATTTTAGTACATAGATACTCACACGGATGTGCCCGTGAGCATCTCCAAACAATAGGAATAGACATGTCTAACCCAGAAGAAATGAGTCAAGTCTTTTACTATACAAGCTGATACTGAAAGTCTGTAATGTCCACATCACATCTGCTTTCTCTTCATTAAGCTGTGATTTGGGAGCTGAAGTGGTACAGCTAGGCAGTTTTAGCATTAAATTTCTCTGAATTACCAAATTAAATGTCTAACAGATCACATAAGGTAGAAAAATCAGCTATATCCATCTGTAAGCAGTCTTAGAAAACATTGCAGACTTTTACTTTTCCTCATCTAGTCACCTAGAAAATGCTAAATTGAGCAACAAGAAAGTATTTTTAGAAGGCATAAGTATTTCAGCACTTCCAACAGGGGACTGAAGCACTTCTATGTGAACCTCCTGGCTTTATCAGTGTAACAGAATGATGCTGATTTGTATCATCTGAAACATGTCTGGAGGGACTGAAAGATGTCACCTCGCCAACACTCTCTCTCAAAGAAAGAAGAGTGATAACATCTCAGTAAAATTTCTGTGAATGCTTGTTTTTCACTCTCTTTTTAGAGAGAATAAAAATGAGAAGTCAAAGTAAGCCAAAGACCACAGAGAATTAATGCTAAAAGTTATCCCCAGCTGACAATTTTTTTTTTTCTTTTCTCCTCCTGTGTGTCACGCTTTTTGGTTGTTAGTGAGTTTCATATGTCACTGTTTTTAAGCTTTAATACTGCAAACTGGCTAGAGAATCAGGATTGTTAGTTTGCTGACTCACTGTAGCTTTGGGCAAACAATGGAGCTAAAATTTCAAGTGTCTTGTCAGTCTGGTGCTGCTTTAGCTGTTGCAGACCCCTCTGACCTTATGCTGAAGGCACATGCTCTCAGGGATGGGGAGGGAACCTTAACAGTCTGCTAATGGAGATTTCCTGGGGGCTGCTCCTTTGTGCAAGGTGAAGCCTTTCCTGCTTTCTGTAGGTGAGTCGGGGGAATGAAGAGGGAGACAAATCCCACCCTCTGCCGTCCTCCCCCCTCCGGCCTTTACAGCCCTGCTGAAAGTCTTGGATCTGTTTTGTAAAGCAATATATCCCCAGAGACTGCTGTTAGGTGCGTGATCCAAAAAGTGATACCTGGTCTGCCTCTAAGTCTCCGGACTTGAGTTAGTTGACATGTCCCACACCCCACTGGCACATTGTTAATGTGATTTCACCTCAAAATACAGAGACATAAATGAGAAAGAATATGGAAATTATGCCTATAATAAAATTGAAAGAATAATAACAATAACAGTGGCAATAACAATAATAATTATAGTAATAGTAGCGTGTCAGAGTAACATGGTGAATGAATTTATTATATTTAAACCAGTAGAAAATTAATCATCTCTACTATGTTAGTCAAATATACAGTAACTCTTTGTGTACATAGAAAACTATGTGTACATCCCTTTTCTTCTGCTGTCCCACTCTCAACACCTGCTTTCTCTAAGCCATCCTCTAGCATTTACTGCCTCCTCTCCTACCTCTTCACCCAAGCCTAGCTGCCTCAGGCTGATTGCTCAGCCCAGCACCACATTGCACAAGCCACCATGAACCTGTCCCTCTCTGAGCAGCCTGTGCCTGCAGGACCTCTGCTGCCCACAGCAATTCAGCGGTGCTCTAGGGAGCCTGTCTCCAGGGGCCCAAGGAAATAAAACACCCGTCTCATTCTTTAGGGAAGCTTATTTCTCTTGAAGAGGTAAGATGTGACTGAGTTGATACAGGTAGTCAGCTCTACAACAGCTGCAGAAACTCAGGCTGCCTTAACCCTTAACGTGTGTGAACCTCCACTGATGAGTGAGGGCTGATCTTGTCTAGAAGTAACAGGTGGACAGCACCAGGACTGTCCTAGTGCCTCCATGTGAAAGCTATCTCTACAGTATTTCAGCGGTCACTTCAAATTGCAGGTGAAGCAGAGTAGTAGAGCAAATGCCTCCTTTTCCATGAAGGACGATTGCTAAATTTCAAAGAACTTTAGCTTTGGGGTGTCTTTTCCAAATTGCCTCAAAGCTAATTTGTCTTTTCTTGGAGCCTGAATGGCTGAATCAGCCCTGCAGTGATTGGGACCCAGCTGTTTTCAGTGCAGGGACAAGAAAACAGTATTTTATCAAGAGTTCTGTCTTGCAAATTATTTAATCAAGTGATTGCTACAATGAGTAACAAGGTCATATTCTACCAAAACCTCCTACTGCCTTTATTTGAGTAGGTTGATTCCTTTGCTTGATGTTGGGGATAAATTAAAAAAAAAAAAAAGGCAAAGAAAATTCTAATTTTTAGGAATGTGTATCTTCAAAAGAGTTATGGTCTTAAACTGGATCAGGCTAATCTCTACTTTGGAAATGATTATGTTTGCAAATAGTAATGTCATGTGCTGGTGACAAATTATCTAAATTTTAACCTCTCAGCAGAAGGAATGTTGTTAACAGTTACTTAACTTGAGAAACAATCTTCCCCCTCCATCCCTATTAGCTAAAATAAATTAGGTCACAATTCTTCAAAGCACTTTAGCATGTGTATTAACTAGGTATGTGCCTTTGCTTTCCCAGGGAGCACTCTCTTTTCTAAGGTCCTGGGAAGAACACTTTTGGACCCCATCTTCCTTTGGCATCTAACAATTTGTCACAACTGTTTTTTGGTGCTGTGAAGGTAAAGTTTATGGCTGCAAGCCAAAAGAGGCAACACTAAGCTTGCTGCTGCCACAGGAGAAGGTCTTGTTGCTTGCTCCTCCCTGCTGTGTGACTTCTTTTCTTGTTCTTCCCTCTCACAGTCCTGTTTCCATGACTTTGTCTCACCCTTTATCTCTTTCTTTGAGCCAATTCAACCAGTTAACTCAAAAGAGAATTATTCAACTCCCTGGTTATTTTCTTCCAAGTTAGGGATGTGAATCGACTGGTAGTGGCAACTGAAGAGCACTGTGGTTGGCAAAAGGTGAGTGGCAGTACTGCATAACCAGGACCACAGTGGAAAACACGTGTGGGAGGAGGTAGGATCTGTGCTTTCTGTCAGCAATAAGCTGTTAGATCCATCCACCACATCTTGTCCAGAAGTGGACTCGGGATTATGTCAGGTCTGATTCTCTGCTGCCATGAAATTTATGTAAGTGATTGTAAAAAAAACACATGGAAAAGTGCCAACAAGTTAGCACAGCAATGTTTTACTCTCTTTCATTTGCATTCCCTCTGTCTTCCTGTACAAACAGTGGAAATTAGACCAAATATAACAACTAATTTTCTGTTAAAGATAGTGGTTGCATTTTGCAAATGTCAGGTTGTTCTTAGAGGGATAAGTAATTTCAGAAGAAGACTAAAAAATAATAAATATATGAACAAACATACGAACAAATATTATTGTTAGGGTGGTGCTTGTTTTTTTTTTTTAAGTTTGGAAAAAAGCCCCACATGTCAAAAATACGGTAAATAACTCTAGTCCTTCAGCAGTGGAATAGATAAATACCTCAATGAACACCTCAAAGATGTTCACCATCTATGGGCATATCCAGCTGGTTCTTCTGTATGTTTTGCACCATTGGAGCTGAACAGAAAGTAGAATTCAACCTTCAGCTCTGTTGTATTTGCTTTCTCTAACTGGAACTGAAGTTCTATTTCCTACTCATCCTTGCTTCTCGGGCTTTTTTGTTTGACTGTAAAACAAATTAAAGAATAATTTTTAATTTAAAAATGGTCCTGTTGTCTTCACCTTGCATTTGTTAATGCATGGAAACAATGTGAAATACACCAAACCCGTGATGGATCAGCTCAATCTTTTTTCTAAAAAGTAGTGTATTGTGACTTGTTAACATCTCTACACAAAAGATTACAAAGAATATTTGTTGCAGTCTCTAATAGGAGCAACAAGGTTGTATTATAGAAACTGTAGCATCATTGAAGTTCTATATCTTCAGTGCAAAAGTCTGATTTCACCCTTCACTGTACAATGGTGTGTTCCTGTTTATCATAGCATCTGCTAGTCTTCCATGAGGGAGACTTTTCTCAAAGTTTGTGGTCATTTGGTTGATATTTTTTAACCATTTTCAGCTGTTGGCTTACTTCTGAATAACAGGGCAAGGGAGCTTCAGCATGAGCACTTACCGATATGACATATTGTTCTGTCTTATGAGGTGTTATTGCAACTATATGCCTGTTCCAATGTCACTCTTAATGTACAATCTTCTTTGTTCTTCAATATGCTGTACTTCTTTGCTTACTCTGAATATTAAAGTGGTCAAAAAGAGTTACACAGACTAGGGCTAGACAAAGAAAGACTGAGTGAGCATGTTAGTTGTGGTTGATGTTGGAGAAAACTAAAAGACAATGTATGTTATTCGTTGAATATTCTCCTACATGAAATAATGAACTCTCCTATGTATTATCCAAAACATTTTCTATGTTCTTTTTTGGAAGCCATCTTGTTTTCAGTAATTCTCCTGGTAAAATTTTCTGCCTTATTTTTATTCAGTTTTGTGTCCCTGTAAGTGTATCTTCACATGTATGGAGAGCAGATTGTCCCACTTGAGCTCTTCAGCGTCTCTAGAGGAAAATTTTGCTCTGAGCATGGACCCCAATCCCCTGCAGGTGGGTCTGTAAAGGCGTCTCAAAAATAGTTTGCATTGTATTTGTAGGAGGGGATTAGGGAAATGAGATCTCTTATTTTAACTATTCTCTTTGATGCCTCTCAGTCTGAGATGGAATGAAACCACCAAGATTGCATTTACTATCCCAACATTTGAGAGTAAAAATAAACTTGAATTAGAAAGATTGAATTTGGCTCTGAAGATTTCAAATCTATGTTCTATGTACAGTTTATTACTATAGCGCATACTTTAAGAGTGTTTTTGAGCTCAATTCTGTTAACATAAAGTCTACAGATTTAAGTGCATGCATAAAGTGCAGTGGAAGAAAAAAAGAAAAAAATCGAAGTTTGTAGTATGTACTTTGTTTCAACCAAGCACCTAATGTTGACCAAAGTGTTTCTGTAAATTTCAGATAATTTTGCAATGGTCTTTGACCAGACAGCATGTGAGGGAATTAAATGATTGTTCTCTCTGCTTACCTTGCTATATTTTATTTTCCCACTGTTTTATTTATTTACTAATTGAAAAAAAGCTTCTTACAGTGCCTTTTGTGAAGAAAGAAGAAAATGCTTTGCAAATATCCTACACAACTGAGTCAGCTAAAACCATTTTTTATTCCTAAAACAGACTGCAGCAGCTGCATGAAAGAACATAAAATACTACTAACCATTTTAAATTTAGTAGTAAACAATACTTTCGAAGCTGAGGGAACATTTACTTAGGTATTTTGTAATTACCTGAGCTGGAAACTGGCCAGGACACCATGGTTGATATTACATCTGCTATGAAAACTCGGAGAGATCTGGTTTTGTCATAAGTGAACAAAACTTTGTTTCTGCTTAAGATTCAAATTTCTTTCTTTCTGTTTTTAAAGCCTGTTCCAATTGCTACTTAACCATAAACCTGCTGCTTTGAACAAACATCTGAGGACACCTACCTTCTCCCAGGATACATGTCCTGAAATGCCACTTAGTTCTAGCATAGACCAGTGTCCTGTCAGTCCTTGTGAAATATGTTTCAGTTTGGAGGAAGGCTAGAAAATTGTATAATGTGGAAAAAATACAGGATTTGTTATCTTTGAAATGATAACTTCCTAACTCTCCTTCTCAGTGTTTTTTACTTTTGTGCATGGGCTCAAATTCAAACTCAAAAGAGACTGAAAAGGCATTATTTTTGCAGGACATTAAAAGACATTATGTATAATCACAGAATCACAGAATCACAGAATCATGTCTAGAAACATGTTTCCATACCTCTCCAGGAGAGAATTCTGTCTTTGTTTACTTCCTATTCTTATCTTTGGCTTTGCCAGCTCTGGAAGCTCTATTTGTAAAATTATGTCCACCCTTGAGAGCAAACCTGGATTAGCCACAAGGCAGAGTGCATAAAACTCCTGCCTATATCACCAGCCTATGCAGCTGTGATGAGGAAATATGTCCCTTCAACACCAAAGACTGTTTTGTTTTTTTTTTTTTTTTTCTTAGGATATCTTTGTTGGCCTCACCAGGCTGTTGGAAAGTCATGTCCATCACAGAAACTCATGTCCTTGTAACAAGGAGATGGGTAATCTCATGCAGCTTCTATCTGGAGCCATTGGTTTTGGGTGGGTATGTCTTGTCTCACGGGGGTGCCCTGACTGGCACAGGGAACTCTGCAGGTGATGCTTTGGCTGAGTTGGCTGCTGAAACTTTTGTTCAGAAGAAGCCCCAGCTCCACTGAAGATGGAAAGAAAAGAGGAAAAAGGGACCCCTGGACTCATTTCTTGTCTTTTATGTGACTATCATACTAAGCTTGCTGGAAGAAAATGACACACTGACTTCCTGATTTATGAAACAGAGTTACCCCTGGATATGCTCTGCTCGTCTCACCATAGAGTGTGTGATGCACAGCAAATATCATTCTACCCACTGCTACTTTAAAGCTGTGCTAGCTTTTGCAGAAATCCACTCACCTGTCTGCCAAAAATGAAGATGTTAAATATGTTCTTACAAATGGATTAAAGTATGCTTTTCATTGCCTTCATTTTGCTTTTATTCACATTGTTCTCCTTACAAGTAGTTACTGTGGATAGAATAGAGTTGACCTTATTGTATGCAGATGAAATATTGAAATTTAAACTGTAAAAAAGTGTAGGGGATTTTAATTAGAAATTGAAGGCTTTCCATTAGTAGTGTATGACAACACCAGGGATTCTGTCCAGTGCTACTTATTTTACCAGGGAAATAAAGCAGGGAAAGGTCAAATGCTCCTTGGCACTTTCACAAAAATGTCCTGTGAATTTATCTTTTTTGAATTTTCCACCTCTCGCATTCTGTGCATTCTTCTGGATAGTTAGGTCTGAAAGCTGATGGTCTTTGTCACCCTTACTATTTAGTATTTGGTTCCCTCACAAATGCTTTCATGCTCAGGCTATTAGATCAACTGAAGCTGGTTCTAAGAATTCTCTGTCCACCCTACAATGAACATTTTGTTTCCATTCAAACTAGCAGAAATAAGTATCTGAGAACATGGGAATATTTTTCACTGGACAAAGCTTTAATTAACTGTTGTATACATATGGACAGCATTTGGGAGAAAAATACACTTAGCCAAGAGGAGGTGAAATAAAAATGAAAGGAAACGGACTTTGGCTGCATGATATTGTTTGCCTATCTGTAATATGTAATTTAAAGCTATGTTTGAGCTAAGTTTGCTAATAATTTTGGGTATCTCTTCTCCTATCGACAGGATTCTGTGCTCATATTAATGGTAAACTGTTTGCCAGTATTTTCTGCTACTATATTGTCAAAACCAGGTCAGAACAGTTTTCTGATGAAAGAAACTAAATAGAAAAATATAATTTTGTAGTTTTTCCTGTAAAAAGGAGGGGTTAACTACCTCTATATTAGTTACTAAAACTAGTCAAGCACTATTTTTCAGTTCTGAAGTCAACTTGTTTGACACAGTTCATATTGCCATAGCTAACTTCTCCCAGTTCCCCAATACGGGGTGATTGCACTCAAACTGCCTGTTGAGAATGGACCTGGACTGTGTTATCTCCCACTTTTCTACAAAAAATGATCAGGGAGTGTTGTAGTTCAGGTCAAAAGTGTGCCCAAGTATTGTGCTAGAGATTTAAAAGCTCATGTAGTAGCAGTTGGGTTGCACCCTGGTCATGTTTGGTTAGCTAGCAGAGATGTAGCCTAGGGTTTTTGGGTCCTCAATCATATATGGTCAAATACAGTCACCAGACACAAAGACTGAATTACCATGACCTTCATAGGAGACTGTAAGCTAACAGAAAAATATTGTTCTAGTAACCATTTTCTTACAGAGTTTGTTTAATAGCTTGATGAAGGCCAAACAGGACAGAAAGCTTGTCAGCATTTGCATGGAACCTGGACAATTTCCCTGTTATCAGTCCATAACTTCAAATGTGTATATGGTTGATCCATATTGTAGGTAACTACTGAGGATTTGTCTGAGATATTCAAGCAATTTTACTTGTCACAGTTGGTGGCTGTGCTTTGATACATGAAGGATGACAGATGACTCTACCTCTTCAGAGACAGGAAGGGAAAACAGGATAGTTACCTGCAACTTTTAAAATAAAAAGGCTTTTATAAGTTGTACTGGTACAAAACATCAATCACACCATGTAACATACTTGAACTTATTTATTGCTGAAATAAAGACGAGACTGTAAATGCAAAGATTTTTTTGGAACTTCCTGCTTTATGTACACATTGCGTTGTAGTAGATAGTATAGATAGAAGGTTTTGCATACATCAATATAAATTTACTTTTCCGATTTACTTGAATCTGTGTACATACTTTTTATTTGTTTCTCTTTGATCAGGTGATCTGCTTGCTCTGCAGAGTCCATTGAAGACTGAAGAATTACGCACCATCTCTCAAAAATCTGCAGAAAGGAAGATTCTACAGGAAATGTAGGAAATTCAGAGTACTTCCATTAAACTACTGCTTTAAATGTGGCTAACTTGACTTCCTGGTGGAGTAACGTAACAATCAGCAAAAATATATTAGAGATAAACATATTGGTCACTGATGTTGTCACAACCACTGTTTGCTTTAGAATAGGGAATTTTCAAAGGTAACTAGATTTGGAAGTGCAAAGACAGGCAGTGTAATCTTACAATGTAAGTCTAATCTGTTATGGAAAAGACTAACTTAAAAGGATGGGAATATTCCTAGTGATATCACGAGGACATAGTGTAAGGGATGATGTCTGGGTGGGAGAACTGTTATGAGACTATAACATGATAATAAATAGCACAGGTGGTAATAACTTTATGTATTTTATGGATGTGGATGTCTTTTCAAAGCATTTAAAGTTCTATTCAAAAGCAATAAAGTACAAACAAATTAAACTGGAAAAACAAAGTAAAAGAATCAAAACCAGTATGTATGGCAAGGTTTAAAAGATAAGCAATACTGTGTACATGACTGAAATCCTGCAATTCTTCTTCAGGCATGTCTCCTTCAGACTTTGGTAGCCGTTTTGCTTGATCTATGAAGGCCTGATCCAGTTCAATGTAGAAAGCTAATGCAAAATTGCATCAAGCTCTGAGGAAACACTGGTGAAAGTAGTGTGTGTTTTTAGGAAGGATAGTACAGTGTTATATTCTGAGAGTAAAATTAGACAGTTAATGGTGAAAAAAAATAGCAGTTTGGTGTTCCTGTTGCACCCTTCTGTAATACATGAAGGAGGCACAAATATTGTCTCTAAGCAATATGAAAACTCAAACACTAAAAATTTGTTCTGGTGCAATCTCTCTTATATGATGACGTCAAAGCCATTAGACATATCAGATTAATTTTCTTCCTGAGAGAATTGTCTGCATTTGTGAAGGTTCCTTCACTTCAAACCAAAACCACTGTTTTACCCTGTCAGGAGGCCTCATTCTTCTTAACTCCTAGCAGTTGTTTCCTGTCTCTGTTATGGCTGTATTCATTTTAGCAAATAATGCATCTAACAGATCTTATTTGTAGGGCAAAGCAGTTGGTAATGACGAACCTGTGTCCATATTATGCATGTTTTGAAGGAGTTTATTTTGGACTAGCTCTTGTCTGCTTCTGTGAGCTGAAAACTCGTTCTAGTTGGAGTGTATTATTTGTCTCCTGAACCACAACTTTTGGTTTAGTCATGTTTGAGAGGGAACCATTTGTTGTGCTCTGAGACCATTCCATGGTATGCACTGAAGGACAGCAAGTGGGATAACTGCTGGAAATGAATATCAAAACTATACTACTGGTTCCTAGAGCAACAAAGCAGAGATATGAAGTTCTTTTTCCATGTGTGTGCTCATCTTGCCAGCCTCATGGCTTTTTGGTAGATGTTTTGTAAGCAGAAGAAAAATCTTGTTTGAGAGAGCTGGAAGAGCTACAGTCCTATGGATATGTGTAGAAATTACTTCAGCTCGCACTGTTCTGCTGGAACAGGAAAACCTCATGGCCTTCTTTTTGTCTCCTATGAGATTTCTGTTCCAAACAATGCTCTAAATAATGGATATGAAGGGGAATGACAGCTATCTTCTGAAGAAATTCTCTAAGAAATGTTGAGTGTGGGGCATACCAGAGGTCTGGGGCAAGTTTGTCAGACTGGCCAAGTAGTAATGAGAAATATAGGAGAGAAATATGCAATTTACTTTTATAAGGAAAATGAAAAGGCAAGGCAAGACAGGAAAGATGTAGTTCTGTGAGCATGAAAGCTGAAGAGCCTGATTCCCTGTGGATTTCTGTCTCCAGGTTTTTTTGCATCTAAAGAGGAGCAACCTCTAGTTGAAGCTTCTCCGAAGGTGGGGCCATTTATGAGAGCTCCTGTGGGAGTTTCCTGATAAGGTTTATACTCATGCTACTTATCAGCCAGGACATCTATGAAAGTCATACTTGTACACACACACAGAGCCTGCCTGAAGAACCTGTTTTTTTAATGATAAATATAATTAAGGACTATTTTATACTCTTATAAAGTGTTCAAAATGTTTTTCAAAAGGATATAAAAAGTTGGGTAATTTTTATTACTGCACTAAGCATCCATATTAAATATTTATTTTTAAGAAAAAAAAAACCCCACTCATCTAAGAAAGTACTAATATTCACAATTATTTTCATTAAATAATAAAAAAAAGTAACAGTTCTGTGAAGGTACTTCCCTACTTGCATTTTTGAATGAAGGTTTTTGTCAGGACAGCATGCTTAAGTTAGCTTGTCTGGGCTTAATAAAGAGAGTTGCACTGTGAAGCATTTAACTGTCCATAAAATGAAATCACAGCAAAAATAAATGTATGTGAAAGGAAGTGTCTCTGGAATGGGAGTTTTGTAGAATTTGACTGTAAGTGGGAGTAGATTGAAATACTTGACAGAAGGGCTGGCTGCCTCAGTGGGATGAGGTGTAGGGACAAGTGCGGGACATAGGTCTTTCCCCCAACCTATTTTCAACCTGTTGTCCTCTTCCAGGTGATAGGAGGAGGCAGCCACTGGCTTCTGGGCCTGGCCTGAATTTCACAAGGGATGTGCCAGCTCTGATCCTCATCAGCTGCTGCTGCTTAACTCAACATGGACGTGGCCATCGTAAAACTAGAATAATTCCTGACTGTATCCTGTTTCACTTTAAAGATGCAGAGCCATCTCTTTACACTATCTTCTCTGGTTACAGAAGTATTTAAACTACTGAGATATGTACAATCTTTTTCCGCTCAGGCTGACATGTCAAAACCACCTGAATTTCATAAATGTCTAGTAAAGCTAAGTGTTGAAAGGTCTTTCAGTTGATCCCACGAATACTTAATACTAAAGAAAAGCAGCTCAAACAATAACAGAATTTGACAATAATAATCACTTCCTAACTGTTTTCTTCTTATATTTCATTGCTAGAAGACCTTGATTCTTATCCATGGTGTAACCTTATTGATTCGTGACATTATGAGGATGTGAGCCAAATGACCTTTTTTACTAATCATACTTTTTCTTTAGAAATATGTTTTTTTGAAAAAAAAAAATTGGCTTCTTCTCCATATCTGACTTTTCTTCATATTATCATTTCCAAAAGTTTACCTTTCTTCATTAAAAAAGCTTGAAGAATTTCCTCTAATTAGTTTCTAATAGCAAACAACATCTTGACCTCATTTGTCAGAAAATGCAGAGCTGAACTGTGTCATTTAACAAGGGAATATCACACATGTATGATTAATGTATGGCACTTTTCATGACCCTATTTGACTCCCTTTGTGAATATTTAATGTATTTAACATTGTATTTTCAATCTCAGATGACATAAAAGTCAAGAGCTCATAGCACACTGTGCTTCATCTTATCAAATGAGCAATAATAAATGAAAAACAAGTCTTTGAGATATTTTTACAATTACAAAAAATAAAATACAGACTGTATTATAAAGACTGTAGAAAAGACATGTATTAAATTTTCCCCTGTTCATCTTAGATCTAACCAGAAATGTCCTGAGGCAAAGGGAAGGTGGGGATGCAGACAGACATGCATGTGAAAAAGCTGTCAGGGTATCCAAACTTTGAACTGGGAAGCAAAGGCACAGTAAAGAGAATGCTCGGAGGAGAACACACCAAAATCTCCTTGGCTGGCAGACTGGGATGTCCTATTATATCAGCACTAATAAATGGGTTGACCTGATCCAGCCCATGTCATTGGAGCCCTCAAACCTATTACCAATTTTTATGCATATAGAAGATGGGGTCAGCTTCTCCAGAACATAAAAACTTCTGTTCCTGGAACAACTTGTTTACCGTAAGATTCAGATACATATTCCTTTGTCTTATACAGCGTACACCATTTCTGCAGGAGGGTGATATCACTTCATAGCCTTCACCTCTGTGCTCCCTGTCCTTTTTGGATCAATGCCGTGCACACTAGTCAGACAAAAGTCCCATTGAAAGCACTGGAATTTTGCTTGAGTCTAACATTAAGAACCAGCTTTTGTTTTGTTTCAAGGGCAAGGATGATTTCCACTGTTTTTTATGTAACTTGGGGACACTTTATAACGCTCAGAACTATCCATGTGCTTCTCTAAGCAACAGGGAGACTATGCAGTCTGGGTACCCTTTTTGAGGTTCAATCTTCTTTCTGTGTGAGACAGTGTTATCCAAATGGCTTATACACCTTTAGGAATAAATAAATAAGGCTGGTGTAGATTTTGTATGAGCAAAAAGGTGTCTGCATTGTAACTTAAGATTTTTTTTGGAATTTTCTTATTCTATTCCCTTCATTCACTTGAGTGCATCGCACCTTCACACAGTATGAAAAGAAGTGGAATTGTGATTTTGTAGGAGTAAATGACAAGATTCTCATTGATTATAACAAGGACAGATTTTTTCCATATATGAAAATTTAATAAGAATATGCTTGTGACAATAATGTGGGTTTTTTGTCTACAGATGTGTCTACTTTGTATTTTTCTTTTTATCTTTTCTCATTCCTATAAAATACTGCTCATCTTAAGGCTAAGTATCTTCCCAAAATGTAGGTTTATTTAAATTAAGACTAATAGAAACACATGGATCAGAAAAAAATAATCAGTTAAAATAATAACACTAGTGGTTTGAGAAGGCCGCATAATAGTCATAGATTTTATTAGTGGTCATTTTAACAATGTGGTGTGCTCATGCATAACCCATCCTTAATAACAGAGAAGAAAAACTAACTTCATGTGTACATGGTGAAATGTGAAATTGCTATTGCAGAGTCATTTTCAGCAGCAGTTTGCTATATTTCTACACTTGATTTTGCATATGAGTCGTGTTCTGTATTTTGAGGTGTGAAATGTGAATTATGGATGCACTGAGAGACTGAATGATCCATGAGCAAGCCTTGTGCAACTCGATCTTCGCAGCCTTTGGCTGGATTCAGGGGACAGGGTCTGTGGAGGACAGTGTGGAAGAGTGGGATTAGATTACCTGACAACTTTTACTTAAAATTTATTTTTTGGGGCCATGATGATCCTGTAAGCGCTAATTCTGGGAAGATATAATAAATCCCTTGTTAGGAAATATGTGGCAAAAGAGGATGGTGGGCTTTTTTTTATTGTTGTTTTTGAGAAAAAGCCACAGTAGGCTTTCAAGGTGGTAGTGTCACCTACGTTTTTTTACTCTAACCTTTGGAAACTGATGCCTTTCACTCTATCTACACTTATCATTGAGAGCTATTCCCAAAAATTATTCTTAGTCTTACACAGTGGCTTACAGCTGTTTATAGGCAGTGATATTGCTGCCTCAGAGCTTGCTATTGGAATGTAGCTTGTGTAATAGGCTAAATTGTGCAATATAAATTGACAGAAAAGCAGCTGCTCCCATGTAGACCCAGCATGTAACAGAGAGATCACGTTAACAGAAGTGAGTGGCCCAGAGAATTTTGCAAGACTCCTTAGACCACCTTGTGTTTAAATGGTTATAAATCAACTTTGTATTATACTGCAAGCAGAATAACTCTCCAGACACATTCTTCTGAAATACTATTTTTTTAATGTTAGGACAAAGTCAGTTGGCAATTTTTTATTTTATTTTTTTTTTTAATAGACATGAGGAGGAATATGCCTGGTCTCTACTGTTGTACTGCTAGGTCAAAATTCAGGTTAGGCCAAGTCTTCCTGGGTGATTAATAGACACTGCAGTGACAAATTCACCCAAATTCTAGCTCTAAAGCAGTAGACTGACAAAAGTATGTTGTTAAAGACACATTGCTCCGGAGTATTAAATGACTAACACTTGACACAATATTTATTCACTTGTTGTTTATCATTCCTGAAATGTTTCAGGGAATATCTTGGTATTCAAGCATCTTGCAAGAGATTAGTATTTTTAAGAGTTTTCTCACTGAAAGTGATAAATTCCTGTTTGTGCCTTTGATTCTAACTCTCTGGAGGTCATTGCATGGGCTACACAAGACCTCCTTGTGTATGCAGAGCTTCATGTTGCCTTTGTGCTCCTGTGATCCCTCTGATGGGAGGGTTCTTAGATGCATAACTTATTATCTGTTGATAATAATTATTGAGCTTGATGGCATGCTGTTCCTCCACTCTACAACACCACTTAATATGGCGTTGTCTTTATA
Organism: Antrostomus carolinensis; assembly: GCF_000700745.2. Lineage (NCBI taxonomy): Eukaryota > Metazoa > Chordata > Aves > Caprimulgiformes > Caprimulgidae > Antrostomus > Antrostomus carolinensis. The sequence goes on along the minus strand of NW_010323969.1, from coordinate 21,320 downwards.
ATGCCAATACTAAAGCAACTGAGAATTTCTTGAGGCTAATAGAGTTTTTGCTTATTGCTTTGAAGTAGTGCCAGAGAGTCTAATAAAAAAGTTATGGATGTGTCTCATGCTCTTAGCCTGTCTACTTAATGTGGCCTTGGTCATACTCCTGTGTACAAGTTTTCTGTACACAAATATCAGCGATACAGTATAGTCTTTCTTGACTCCCCTCCTTGCCTGGCTTTTCTTTCCCTTAAAGTTGTGACTTAGAGCTTTGAGGCCCTCTGCTTTTTGTATCTGAAGGCTGTTGTGCAGGTATAGCTTGCTGTGAAGTGTGAGTTTAAAGTTTCTTCCTGACTTGCACACAAATGGCCTCTCTTAGATAAAACCAGCAACCATTTAGGCTGATATGATCACAGGACATGTCTGTTTGCTGTTAGGTATAAAGCTAGTTTTCTAGTTTTCTTTTCTTTTTCTGTTACAGTGCTCAAGCTTTTACCTCATCTGTTTTTCCTACCCAGAACAGCTGATTCCTTACCATATTATTTTTCCCTTTTCTTGGTTGAATTTCAGTACTAGTAGTTCTGGCTTATTTCAAAAGATCAAGACGTCTCTCAACATGCATGTCCATAGTACAGTAGTGTCAAGTACAGAAAGCCCATTCTGAAATGGAGAGGAAAAAGGGAGTGCAAAATAGATAGCAAAATGTGCATAGATCAAAATTCCTGAAAAGCTGCCCAGAGATTCATTTCCCCGGGCATTTTAACATTCATACAACTTTGAATTTTTTCTTTGGTAGTGTTATCGTGAAACTTCACTGTTTGATACCACTAAGACACCAAAAAAAGGTTTGGAAGAATGCAAAGTGAGGAGTAGTTTCGATAGACACATCTCACCATATAAATAGACTCAAGAGAATAACAGCATCAGCTGTGCTGGGATTCCTTTATGGGATCCATTAGCATGACCATGGTGGATTATAGCCTGGGTGTTGTAACAAGGGGTGTAATAGCCACTTGCCATAGGATTTAGGATATCTGCTGTGAGTAAAATAATTTGATTGCTTTGAAGTTTATGCATAACATGAAAGCAAAACTCTTACTGGAGATGTGGTGTTTGTTAATATGCTAGACTATGGGATTTTCAAATAAAAGACTGACAAGGGTTATAAAACTAATGTGTTAAGATAGTTCACAGCCACTTCCATTTCACTAGAGTATTACAGTCCTGTGAGCTGCAGAGATGCCTGGAAAGATCTTTACATGTCATTACTGGATATTTGGAAGAAAATAATTACATCTGGAAAGAAACAAATAGTTTTATGAAGAATGGTTGATTTTTTCTGTCAATATTTTCAGAGAAAAGTTTAAATTTTGTTTGAATGTAATTGTATGAGTTCTTACCCTTTCTTGATTGTACTTTGAGCTGCAGATAAAAACAATGTCAGAATCTCCAGACTAAATGACATTTTTGTTTCATTTTATTTGCATAAAATACACTGGGCCTAACTATTCATGTCTTTACTAGGAAACCTCAGTGTGATTTTAGAGTTTAGAACCAAACCTGAAGTCACATGAGTTTCATTTGCAGATTTAATGTGAGCACATTCAAACCTCTTCTCTAAAATTCATTGTTCGAGTACTATGTCACATATATAATGTAACATCTTAACATGATGCAATACCAGCTGCATGTTGTCACATTTTGGATCAAGTGTAATATAAACACTGTTATGTAAATGTAATAGAAACTCTGAATACTAGAGGGAATGAAAATACCTCAGGGTATTTTTTTATCATAGTTGAATTGTTGTCTTGTTTTGACTCTAGTAGTTAACTAAATGTTACACTTCTTCAGGTTATTAAAAGGTAAAATTGATAGTGGAACTAGACCCCACTGGTGAGGTGAATATTTACAGTGAATGTGCATGTTTCTGCTTCTCCAACTGCAGCACATTGCAGGACATCGCTTCTTGGCACACACTCTCACAGTCCTGTAAGACCACATTCAGGTGGTGCCTTCAGGATATTCCCACAGCCCAGTCTCTCTCTGTCTTCTGGGTTGTCTTTTATACTCTTTTCCCCTTTATTTCACAGACAGTTGAACATACATAAAAGTACTTGCAGCAAAAGATCTGTTCTCATGTTGTCTTCCATTTAGGCGGTAGTCCTTTCCTGTTTCTTGGGGAATGTGTGTGGTTTTTTTTAGTCATTGTTTTCCCCAAAAGAATTTCAATAGGTTCTCACATCTATTCCTAAAAAGGATAGCAGGTTTACCCACTGTCATCAACATATTTTAAGTAAAAACATAGCAGTATTAAACTTACTTTCTTAAGGGACTGATCTAACAGTTCTTAGACAGATGAGTAACTCTGGATTCCAAAGTGTCAGTCTGACTCATTACTTTCTGCCCACACAAACCCCCTTCTAGTTTCATTTGGCTTAGTGACATTTTTCACTTCCTGTCCTAAACTATGAGATAGTCTTTCTGTGAACTTTAAACAGTAGCAGGGTTTCCACCTAAGAGACTTCTGTGGTGGGTGATGTGTAGAGACAGTTTAAGCAGAGCATACTGGAAGGCTATACAGTGTCAGAGGCAAGGTAGATTCCAGGTGGGGGGGTGAAATTAGCTTCAAAATTCTTCAAGACTTTTTTTTACAGTAAACATTAAAATAGGGCTGTCACCCAACACAGACAGATGGTCATCCCAATTCAGAAGCATAGTTCCCTGTTATTTTTACAATACAGTCAAGACAGATATTTCACCCCCTTCCTCATTTGATTACAGCAACTCTTTGTGCTTTGTTGCCTGGAGAGAGCTCCTCTCCCTGGACCACTGTCACAGGCCACTAGTCTGTGACAAAGCTCAGTCTCAATCTCCCACAAAGCTGAAAAAGGGAAAGTCACAAAAGAGCCCTTTTTCCATCCTTTTGAGTTTTGCCTTTTTCCTCAGCCAGGATGCAACAGGGCCTGCGCACAGCATGGGGATAGCTTACAGCAGATGAGAGGGAGGCATGACAGAGGCTGGAGCCAGCAGCGAAGTCCCTGGCCATGATGCACAGGCTAAGTGTCTCACATCAGAGATACAGTTGCTGTCTCTGCCTTTGCCATTTGTGCCCCAGTTGCCTTTACCTGCATTACTGCCAGTTTTTCCCTACCTGCACTATTTTTTCTTTGACTCACATGCTTTCTGAAAAGTGCTGACCATTTTGTTTTCCTTCTCACACTTATGAGATTGATCCTTTCACTAAACAATCATGTAAGCAAGGCTCAAGAATCCAGTTATTTTGGGACAATTAATTCAAATATAAATAACACTTTTGTTCTGTTTTTCAGAAATATACAAATTTTCTGGAATTATATTACCAGGAATAATTAACTGGATATTACAGAATTTTATACAGCCATTTTCAGTGTACTGAGAGCTCAAAGGTTCATTGATGCCACCATCAGAGCTTAAAGCTAGCTAGAGCTAATACATTAATACTAATGACATAACCTGAACTTCACAGGATGCTGTGATAGAGTAGAAAATCCACTTGAGAATCTGAAGCTGGAACTGTAGCTCATACTCTCTTTCAGGTTCTTCAGGGGGTATTGCTTAGTGATTGATAGTTTCACTTGGCAAACTTAGATTGTTTAGTGTCAATCTGTTGAAGCAGAATTTCACTGCAGTGAAGACACAATCTAGACCAAGTCAGGGCTATGACAGACCCCAAGAATCAGAGGCTTCCAAACATCCTCATTTCCTTTCTCCTGTGAAATATTCACTGGGGTTCTTCACTGACAGGGAGATGGGACTGAATAGTTAAGGTTGGATCCAATTGTGAATAAGAATGCCTCAAAGTTTAGGTATCTCTATAGTTTTGCTCTGCAAGTAGATTTGCTGCATTTGCTGAGAACTTCCTCTCTCCCAGGGTGCCTGATCAGTGATATCCGTCTTCTCCTTGCACCTTACCAGGGTCTCCTGCTGAGCTTTGCTGTGGAGCTTTATCTGGCAGACATTCACAGAAACCATCCTCTGACAGGGCAGAGATGATCACAGGCTTCAATGATGTTTGCACATTTGTCCTCCTTTTCTTAATACAGTAGTATGGCAGTTAGAGAACCCAACAAGGAACTGGGAAACTGAGGCCAACTTCCTTCTCTTTCTGACCGTCAGTGGCAGAGTGGTATTGGCAAAAATTCAAAAGATGAGAAAAGATACTTTTTTCAGTTGGATACTACTGTTTGTCTCTACCTTCCATAGTCTTAATGTCTAATTATCTTGAGACTTGTGGACTAGGAAACGTCAGTGCATCTAAAGGGCATAGTGTTGAAGATATTCAAGCTGACGTCAATTTCCTGCATGGGCATTTCCTTGTAATCAAAAAGATAAAGATGTGTTATTGCTTTATTCAAGGAAGGAGAGAGAAGGCAAAGAGTCTGTTTCTCTCCTGAAGGCAGAATAGGAGAGAGACTGATTTTATTCCAATTGATATATTTGACTGAGGAAAACTGGAGTCTCAAGCTCTCTTCCTCACACCAAGGACCTTCTCCAGTGGCTGTTTCATTCAAACATCAAGAACAGCTAGACATATGCATAGAGTATATCTATCTTAATTTGTCTCTTGAATCAAGGTTTGATTTTTATTTTACTAGTCCGATTATTACCAATCTAATTGCCTTATAAGGCAGCACCATTTAAAATGCTAAATGAGATATCTATCTATATTTTCCATGTTTTGGAAGCTAGGTTATTTTTAGGAGCCTTACATGTGATTAGTTGTCTAGTAGTTCTTTGTATGCATTTGCTTCTGTGCTGCAGGTGCATACAGGAAAATATGATCATAAAGCACTTATAATCTTAACTAAAGCAAAGCAGTATGGTTTTTTTTGTTAAGTTCTGTCATTACTTAGCTTCACATGGTGGAGAATGCAGCTTCACTAAGCTTTTTTTTCTTCATGGTTTTACTTAGTTAACTGAAGTCAGTCCTGGAGTAATGCCATTAAATCTAATGAAATTAACTTCGGCATTGGTTTGGCCCAGTTGTGTTTCTATTTTGAAGTGATAAATAGTCCATAAGAAGCATAGACTTTTACTTTGCATGTGGTTAATTTCACAAGAATTGCAACAATAATTTCTGAGGCTCAACATCCTTAAAAGTATCTTTGTGGGTCATGCTGAGAATGAAAAATATTATGTATACATAGTATCAAAGGCACCAACATAAAGCTATAGTTTAAAAAGTCAGCATTCCTGTGGTATTAAAAGGAATTCATCTAAGAAAAATGGCAGAAATTGTTCCTCTGAGATGAGCAACACTGAGCAAATGTATGCATGTTAAAATGTCTGAACGTTTTTCTGTTGTCTATAATTGAATTAGGTTCCAAGTGAATTAAGGGAAAATAAGACTCTTTGAAAAAAACCTCCAATCAATTATACCAGTTGATGGGGGATCAAAGAGGGAATACGACAAACCGACGATCCTGTGGTTCTCCTTCACCTGAAAATAAGGGAACATCAGTCATGTTCAAATAAAGCCATCCAATAAATTTTCTTCAGAAGAGCACCCAAGGCATTTTCACACATACGAATCATAGAATCTTAGAATATCTTAAGTTGGAAGGGACCCATAAGGATCATCAAGTCGAACTCCCTGGTCCTCACAGGACTACCTAAAACTGAACCGTATGACCAAGAGCATTGTCCAGATGCTCTGTGAACTCTGACAGGCTTGGGGCCACCACCACTTCTCTGGGGAGCCTGTTCCAGTGACTGACCACCCTGTTGTATACCCTGACCACAAACATGTACAAATACATCTTTGTCAGGGAATTATCATTACTATTTTTGAGGAGACAGACCAAATTATTACTTTATTAAAAACATATGAATAACCTTACTTCATACTGATTCCTTATGCGGTTTTCTGACCATGCCAGGAAACTGTGCTGAAATGAGGACATACAATGACATTCCAAATGACTAGGTTCAGTTCAGAATTAAAATACTTTAGTGAGTGCTTCTGTCTACTGAATGAGACATGAATTACAGCTCTGTTCTCAACACT
>NW_010323969.1:0-15272 GCF_000700745.2 Antrostomus carolinensis | reverse complement strand
CACTCTTTCAAATAAAGGAAATAAGACACAGAGCTGTTAAGTTCCTATCTCTCCTATTGAACTACTACAATATAGGTCCTAGAACTTAGATACTATGATAAACTCATCCTCAAATTACCCTGCCCCTGTGGTAACACTGTTCCACTTTATAAAATTGTTCAAAATCCATGAGAAGAGTAGCAAACCTAACGGCTATAGCTCTGTACTCTAATGGCTAGTGTATTTCCTGGGGACATGCAATACCCAGATTTCGGTCTTTGGTCCAAAATGCACTTACTGAAAATGGAAAACCAACAGAGATATAAGAGCAAAATATTCTATCATCTGAAGGCTAAGGTACTTTCCCAAGAAGAAAAGTTAATGAATAAAAACTAGATGTAATAACTGTCTTCTACAGTGTTTTTCGGAGTGGAGGCTTTCATTTTTTTGACTGAAATGCAATGCTTTATCTTTGTTGGAAAGCTGGAATAAAACATTTCTTACAGAAACAAATATATTTTTTTGTTTGGGTTCTTTCCAATCTACATCATTTCTTGTTTAATTTTGCTAAGAACAATGAGTTTAAAATTTGTTCTTCACAAGTTCCCATTCCAGACAAAACCATTCAATCATAGAATAATTTGAGGTCATAAGTGACCTCTGGGGACCATCTAGATCAATCTCCCATTCAAAGCAGGACTAACTTCAAAGAATGCTGGGGCCTTATATTAGTGTCTTATATAGTCAAGTTTTTTAAAATCTCCAAGAGAATTTTTCCTTAATTGTTCTTAGAAAATACTATTAGGTCCCAATTTCTTTATTCAAATATTTTGGGCTGATATGTGATAAAAAGCTGTATTGATATGACAGTCTAACTTAAATGCTAGCTATCAAGGACCATTTTACCTCGAAAAGACTTGGGTCTCTATACAGTAAACAAATAAGATATGTCCCTTGCATAGTGTTTCAGGACAGAAATCTACACTAGTTTCTCTGGACCGTCCTCTGAAGGAGGTTCTCTCTTTGAGCCTGAAGAATTTTTCTTAAGTTTGGGTTATCCTTTGATCTTCCATATTTGCAGACTGTTCTTCAAAACAAGCTTGCAGGAAATTTCCTGCTTCATTATTTTGAGGTGTTTTGATTGTGTTTATCCTTATACAGGAGTACTTGTATGACTTCACCACATGGGTTCATTTTATGCTTACTGTATAAATTAAGACTTGTTTTGATTTTGAGCCAGGCAAGTCACCATTTATTTGTGTCACCATGTATTTGTATGTACTTCTAAAAGTTACATTGTAATCGGTTCCACTATTTATTTTGAAATTCATTCTTCGTTCATTTGTTTATATCACCAAGAAAAACAAACCAAAACAAACCTTTATAGACTTATTCTGTGAACATTTACAAAGAGAATTAAGTAAGACAGTGGTTTGTCTCTGCCTCACAATCAGACCTTTATTCTCCAGTTTCTATTCTTAAACAGATTCTGATTTTGATCTCTGCTATTTCTGCAGAAAATCATGGACTTTGCAAGAAGTCTGCTTTCTTTACAAGGCATGGTACCCTACAGCCTGATGCCCTTGTGTTGTAACTGTCTCCACATTTATTGTATTTGGTCTTGCTGTCTCTACAGTTTATTTACCCTTGCATTCAATCTTTCTGACTTTGCATTCACTTTGTATCACATATATTGCAGTCCTTCAACTGTTTTTCAAGCACTTTGGTTTCCAGTTCCATTTCACTAGCACTGAAAACATTCACTATTTTTTTTGGAAAAGTCAGGTCAATTTCACTCTGTGACATTCCCTTTGACACTGCTGTTCCCCAAATAGTTTTGTTTCTAATTAAGCTCTTTCTTAGCCATGGTATTCATATTACTTAGTTAAATTGGTTAGATTTGTAATCTAATGGTCAACCGTATCAGCTGCCTGATTTTTGCTTTTAAAGATGTCTCTTTCCTTTCTGATCTCTTTCCTAGCACCATGCACACTAGATGTGAAGTCTCTCTCAAAATTTGCTGTTATTTTTTATGGCCAAGAGAATATTTCTTTATTCTTCTTGCAGTTCCTGGTTTGAGCAATTAGATTATGCCCTGCATGATTTCTCCATTGCCCCTTGAATCAGACAAGAGGCCTAAACTGCAGGAACAAAATTTTTAGAGTCTTAATTGTTGTCTGGCATCCTAACTCTGAGCTCTACTCTAAAGACACTGAAACTTTCAGCTATGTCCTATATTTAATTTCTCATAGATTCCATGTAAATTTTTTTTAGGTTATCTCACATACTATTTAAGTTATTTGTCTTCCCGCAATACTTTAATTTTAAATGTATTTGTTTTCTTCCTTCTTATTCCATGTATTTCTCTTCTATTCTATGTCCAGTTCTCAAGTCTACACAAAATAATATATTTTTATTGGTCTCAAACATCTATAGCTTGATCTTTCTCAGAGTATGGCTCCATTTTGATGGTAGAGTAGACCTAACAGCTCACTGTCAACAAAACCCAAAATTTTTCTTTACCTTCTCTGGACTGTTTGTGCCAATTCTGTTTCTTGTACTAGATTAATGGATTCAGCTGATTATATAAGATGAAAAATTATTCCCTCCAAGGTTAGTTTTCTTTCACTTAGTGATTTTGATTGACTTGCTGAAGTATCAGATAAATACTGGATCCAGGGAAAAGGAAGAGATAAGAGATGGAAGATGGTGACCAATGTAAGAGTCTGCTGCTGTGGTGGGAGGAAATTATTAGGACAGATTAAATGTGCTTATGGAACTGCAACCTTCATAGCTTTTTTTTAAGTTAGGTACTCTCCCTAGAAAAATGTAACAAGCTTTCCTGCTGTTTCTTATGCCTTAATTTCTTGCTTTGTAAAATGTATTACTATTATTTAAGATTTCTTGATATCTAAGATGACCATTTCACAGATCTTCAAGTCTTTCTTAGTCTCTGAAGATTGACTGTGCTTTCATTTGTTTGGGTTTTTTCCCCTTTCTAACTCATTCTATCACTAATCTAAGAAACAAAAAGCTTTATTTGTATTCTTTCTTGCTCTCAGTCTGATACTTTTTTTGCCCACATACATGTCTTTCAAAAACCCTTTTCAATAATTAAAACTTATATCTCCTCCACCACGACATACAATGTCTTTTTTTTGTTTTAAAAGTTTTTGTTTGTTTGTTTGTTTGTTTGCTTTTGTTAACTACATCTCTCAACAGAAGATGGACTTAAATTCTGAAGGCAATCGCTCCTTGAAGCATATTCACCCTGAGTCATTTTTCTACTGTATTGATCACATCACATTGTGGGTGACATTTATAGTCTCTTTGTCAGCTCTCCTAATCTCATCTCTGATAGTCTTCTCTTTGTTAGTATCCTCTGTGGTTTTAACACAGTCTTTTAAAGTTTCAAGTTTGTTAATCTGCTGCATTCGCCTTTATTTTGGCTGTCTTTGATATCCTATGTTATAACTGACTCATGTCTCTCTTGTGTTGTTCTTTCATGTTGCGAGTTTTGTTTTCTCACACTTTCTTGTTTACTCTTATGAAAGAGTGGCCAAAGTCACAGTTGGCTTTTGACAATCAGATACTACTCAGGTCTCCTGAACCAGTAAATAAACAGGGCTGATCATGGCACTTATTTTTTTTTTTTCAGTGACTTTGTTTAGAATTTTCAGATTTCCAGTGAGTTCTTTGACTCCAGCTTCCTATCAATAAAATGTGCTTCTGGGAAAATCAGGAAGTGTTACAGTCATCTGTACCACTCTCCACCACCTTCTCCCCTCATAAAACTCAGAGATATTTTTCCCCATGATTGTTCTCTTCAGACATTCAATTTTCTTAAGCATCATGCAACACAGCTATGATGAAAAGGGCTATTGCTAGCAGACAGTCACGCTTACCTGACATGTGCCAGTAAGATTACCAAATCTCATATTCCCTCATCATATGACAGTAGCCAGTATCCACTTGAAATAAATGGCTACTAGCTGAATGTAGTTCTTGGCAACATTTTATTTTGTAAGTGGAAAACTGTTCTTTTTTCTTTTGTTATTCATTGTAGTAACACAGAAGAAGATATTTTTTTTTTGGCATCCATTGAAGTTTTATGGAAGCCATTGCAATTTAGTATTAATTAATATCCACTTATAGCAAAGTGTTGACAATAACTTTCCAAAATTGTGAATTTGACATTTAGCAGCATCATTTAAGAGAGCAAGAGGAGCTTTCCAAAGTACAGTTGAAACTAAATTAACTGTGATATAAATGTTTATAACTGTAGCCACTTACTGAGTGACTAAGGAAGCTTTTGTTACGACTAGAGACTTCCACATGGATGACATGAGATACTTCCTCCCTAGTTACCTTGCCAGACATTATGTGTTGCCTCAAGTATTTCTATTTAAAATGCTCATTATTTTAGCTTACAGAGTTGGAACTAAAATTCTGCTTACCAAGGGCAGTGTGCTCAAGTGATTTCTCTTTTTATTTCAAATACTTTAACAGCAGGCTAGTGCTTTACTTCATAGCCCAGTGTGAAGGGGTCAGAAGGAAGAGGTTTGGGAAGAGGGGAGATCACACTCAAATAGCAGGTATCTGCCTCCATCAGACCTTGTGTTCATTTACTAAGTCAAAACTGTTACCATAACAACTGTCATAGCCTTAATTTGCACATTTACCCAAACGCTGAATCTTAGCCATGTAGTTAGTTTTAATATACTCACAGAGAACCCTCTAGCCTATCTGCTGAAGAATCTCTTTAAATGGCATTTTCTGAGCTGTGAAGAGCTCTAAAGTTCCTCCAAGGAGTTTGTTTTGTAGAGAAGAGATTTAAACCTTTCTACTGACTGAGGGACTGGTCTTTTCCTAACGCATTCCAGGAAGAGGAGCATGCATCAGAAGTTTTTCTTTTTGCATTCCTATCAGTATTTGAAGAGGTATGAAGCAATAATTGTTCTGTTAAGGCATTCCTTGATGTCAGTAAACAAAATAAGAGTCCACAGTTACACTAAGTGATTGAGTGGGAAACTGCCAACGCTTATTTGATGAAATCTGTAAGGTCATTGTTGAGGCAATGTATGTTATACAGATGAAAAGTCATGAGCTTCAGTCTGGAAAGTAGAAGATATGTTTGCTTGCATCCTTCATAGAGGGGTTATTTTAAAAAGTAGTTAAATTAACCTCCTTGTTATTTAATTCTGGGCAAAAAAAAAGTAGAGGAATGTTGTATTTACTAAATCACCAGGAGATAAACTCTAAAGTTTCCATATGCATTACAAATGTTTGGATTTTCTACTTTTCTTCAATTGAAGAAGACCATGAGTATACTATTGTTGTGATTATGATGATCTTTCAAACAAGAAGTGTGTTTTCATCAGTATCTGAGCACCGCTAGACATGTTATCGGTAGACACATTTATGCAAGTTCAACCTGTATTTTAAAGAAAGCCTGAATAACAGTTTCGCAGAAGTAGTTATTTAGTCAGCTAGATCACTTTCCTTCCTTCCTTCCTTCCTTCCTTCCTTCCTTCCTTCCTTCCTTCCTTCCTTCCTTCCTTCCTTCCTTCCTTCCTTCCTTCCTTCCTTCCCTCTTTTTCCTCCCTCTCTCCCTCCCACTCTCCCTCTTTTTCTCATTTGAAAACATTTTCCAATATGTAAAATAAGAAAAAAAATAGTTAAAAAGAAGAATTTTTATCAGACAACATTTTCTGCAGCACGCCTCCAGTCAACATCTACTCCACCCTGCTCAGGAAAGGGATCTGACAGAAGTGTGTCAGGTACTTCAGATCCTCCAAAATGTGGAAGAGTTAATTAGCTCTTTTCTGTGAATTGCCTGTTTGTCCAGGGGTAAGAAAATGACCCCTTATCGGGAAATTGTGGCCCTTTAGCAGTGGAATGTGCAGACAGACTCTGCAACAGGGAATTTATCTGGCAGTGCTACTTCCATGGAATGTTTCTTTTCTGCCTATAAAGCCGTTCCTCCCTCCCCACACCCTGCCATCCCTCCTCTCAGTACATGTCTGCATAGTCCCTTGGGTCTGTGATTTACTGCCTTTTTTGGAAACACAAAGGCTAAAGCTATTTGCAAATATAAATTTATATTCATGTCAGAGTTAGGAAATTATTTTTTTTTCAGCTTTGTTTTTGTTTTCCTCTGTTTCATGTGCAGATTTTTTGTAGATATGTTGTTATAGATAAAATGCCTTCAGAATATACATAATCAAAATAAAATGATAAATTCTATGCTGGGGTTGTGATTCTGGTATCAAATGAAAATCACAACCCTCTTTCTCTCCTTCCGTCCAGGTAGGTGTCCAAGCCTGCTCAGTCTCCGTGCCTGTCATTCTGTAGACTTGCCTATCAAAGTATCAGTGGCATGAAAAGAATTTTATCAACACCATAGCAGATCTTTATATCACTAGGGATATCTCTAAATGAGTCTGTTCTGGTGATCATTAGGCATAAACCTCATATGCAGAATGCTTTACCAATGATAAATTTGACTTTCCCCTTTGAATGAAGTAGTATTTGTTTGCTTTACAGAGACAATGCCTGATAGACAAATATTTCCATGACTTGACTATATCAGATGGGTTATCAGAACTATTCAGGTATCATTGAATAATCAAGGAGAAGAATGCTGAAGGATTTAAGACAGGCTGTTGTGGAAATTAGAGTAAAAGGTGAACTATATGTGATAATGGAATAAATCAAGGCCCTTTTTAATGTATGCAATCTTTATTATTATTACTAAAAGAAGTGAAGTTGTGAGTGGCTATCAAGAGAAAAAGCCATCCTTGAACCTGTTCTGACATTTTTTCTTCCCTTTTTGCTTTCTGCTATTTCCCTCTTAAAGGAATATGTTTCATTGCTTGTGTAGGATGCCTACATCTACCTCCAGCATTTGCAAGCTGTTTATGTGTGCTGCTGTTCAACAGAATGGGCAGTTGCTCTGTGTGCTGCATAATGTTAGCAGTTCCGTATGAAGAAATGAGAGATTTTGTTTTGATTGCAAAGGGACATTTGAAATATGGTTCTTATATGTTTCATTTTGGTTTTTTAGGCATTTGTAAAGGCATGTACACAAGTAGTGCTCATGGTGTGTCTGATACCTCACAAATGCACACTATTGCTCAGTCCGTGCTGACTAGTTCTGCCCATGTCCTTGGTGGTGTTTCTCACAAGGGTTGTCAGGCAGCTCACTCTGGCTACAAGCTTCTTGTCAGATGCAGTTCAAGGCGTTGGCCATCAGCTGTATAACAAAACTTTCCTTTGTATGAGAGCTTAAATGCTTTCCCTAATAAAAATATGCGTTGTTAATTTTTTCTGGAAAGGCATAATTGATTTCAACTGTTCAGCTCATTGAATAAGATCTGGTGCCTCATCTGTCTTTGGATGTTGACCTTGTCATGGATTATTCCTGGGCTAGTTTTGAAGTTATTCCTAAAACATTTCTAATCTCAGTTGCCCATGTTAAAATGTGATATTTGGAGGGCAGGAACTTTGTTGTCATACCTGATTTATGTAGGGGGCCACTGATTCTGAGGCTCCAAGGTTTTTTTGTCCCTTGTCTTTCCTCTGCCCTTACACTCGCTGGAAATAGGCAAAAAGTCTTGACACAGTGTGAGAGATGTGACAATGAAAAAAAAACCCAAATGATATTGATGGATGTGTCTGGTCCAGTGTGGTTGTCTCAAGTGGAAATGGCCAGTATCTTGTGGTCATCAGAGGGAAAATTCATATCTGTCTAATATCATCCCAAAATCACATCCAAAAGCTGAATATTTCATCATTTTATTAACTTCTCTACCTAGTGTTATTATATGCTTATGCCAGATTTTTACACAAGACAAAAAAAATGAGATATGACAGCCACATGCTTAGCATTTGGTGTATCAGAACTCTGTTGTACACTGGATGAGAACTATTCAGTATGTACCATGTGCCAGCATGTTTCTGGGGAGCTTCAAATCCACTGTGTGCCTGCTGTGGAGTTGATCACTGCACACACAGTAAATCCAGCGTACCCTGGGAGCTCCACACTCACTCTGTATGCATTGAAGGCTGATGCATCAGTGTGCAGGGGATGTATCCAGAATCTCTGCTGCACAGCCAGGAATCCAGACAAATGCAGCAAATTCTTCCAGGTAGAATTTCTAAACGTAAGAAAGAAAAAAGCAGGAAAACCCAGTGACATAGTAGCCCTTGTACTCAAAAGAGCTATCCATCTCATCATATAAGATTACACCTTTCTTATATTCTGTATGAATCTCCATTATGGGTCATTTTGCATCCTCCCTTGGGTTAGGATCATGTCTGTACATGAGGCTAAACCCTGAGCCTGCATAATCACTTGTAGTTCTATCAGCATCAGCAGGGGGTAGGCTGGTTTACTTCTGCTCCTGATTTGGCCCCATTCCCTGGCCTGGCTTTTTATTAACTGATTGTTGTTCCCTTTTTTTTTTTTTTTCCTTTTTTTTTTTTTCTGTAACAGTCACAGAATAATAAATGATAATAATAGATTACTGCATGGATGGATGTATCAGCATATGTTTGTGGGGGGATGTGAGAGACTGAACTGTGGGACGACCTCCCTGACATTCTCTAAAGCCTTTTTTCTTTTCCCAGGCTATTTGGGAAAGCGTTTGTCTGAGGGGGGGATTTCATTAGTTATGCTGGGGAAGAGATTTCTTATGTTTGCTTGCAGATCTTTATAGCCTTCATGGAGTGGGATGCATGGTTCCCATAAATATGTGATAATGATCATTTGGAGTGTGAATGTTAATTTGTGTAATGGGTTCCCAAAATATGGGCCATGTGCCTGCTGAGTATGTTTTATTTTAAAATAAATGTGCATACATAATACACACACAGACACATGCTGCCTGCATATGCATCCATAATTAAAAATCTAAAATTATAATTTGTTTTTGACGGAGACAAAGCAACAGCTCCCCCAGTACACTCCTAACCGTTGAGCAGGAGCTCAGCTATCAGGCTGGTTTTGTGAGCCCTGCCAGAGATCACAGTCCCACATGGACAGCTGCAGCTACAAAGCACCCCAGTGACCCAGATTCAGCTGTAGATTACTGTCTGCTTTGGCCTGTGCCTCCCATTGCTGCACCAGGAGTCTGATTTTGTTGCACAAGCTAACTTGCTTACTGCTCTGACCCATTTTACCATAGCAACCTGGTTTGCTGTACCAGAGGCTAGAAAAAGCGCACAGGCGACTTTTTAAGGATTCCAAGACTGAGTTTGTTCTCTGCTCTTTTTTTCACTCCACCCTCCCTCTTTCCCCCGCCTTGTGAATGTGCTTAGCAGACATGAGGAAGAACTGACACTTTCCAAAAGCACTGGAAGACAGGAAAATATTTAGGCAAGCTATTGCTTCTGTACTACTAATACACAGTTCATCCTGATGAATGTTTTTTGACTTATTTTTCTTTTCTTGGCAAAATTAGCCAGATACTTCCCTTGCCGTAAATGTCTCATTCTTGATTTCACCTCATCCATCTGCACCCTCTTTCCCCAATATCCTGCCCATTTTACTTTCGTAAGTTTACTTAAATATGTCCTATGTCTTCGTTTTTCTGATAATGCATGAAAAAATGCAATTAGATGCTCAGGAATAAAGCTGCTCTCACTGTAGTATGTTAGCTGTTGTCCATACTTTTGTATCTTTACACAGGTGTATGCGTTAGAAACAGGAGGAGGCAGTTTTGAGGTAGCCCTTTTCAGATAATTAGTGTTTCGTAGACTTGATTTTGATTGGGAAAAAAAGAAAAAGGTAACTCAAACCATTATGGATAATGGTGGTAGGATTTCAGAAAATCAGATGTTGATGATTTTTCAAGACTTTGTCTTTCATTTTTTTAATATTACTGAGGAAACCCTTCATGTTTGCTAAGCTTGGAGATGTGTATGTAGATGTAGCCATATGCAAAAGTATGTAAAATCACAAGAAAGTCAAAAAGAGACAATAGTCATGAAAGAAATTGGTGTTCCCTCCATATTTCACATATTTCTGAGATGGTCTTAAAGCACCTGAGCATTTTCACTAGCCAGCCAAAGGAACTTTGCTCAGCATCTCCAGAGCCCAGTTGTGACTCTCCCTGTCCTCATGAGAACTGGGAGAGGCTTCCAAGCTGACATACATCAGAGGTGCATTTCATTTTACAAAATATTTTAGGAATCTGTTTTACAACCCACACAGAGAGTCACAAGCCATGAAGTTTTTGAGTTTACTGGTGGCAGTGCTACTCTGGGTAAGTGGTTTGGTGTAAGCTCATTTCTGCTATAGACAGCTCCAGGTTCTGTGGGTTAATTTATTTTTAGCTTCTAGAAACTGGTATATGGATTAATGTTTTGTTAATCAGTACTGATATGGTATAAGGCTCAAGTTCCATATCTTTCCCAGATGGATAATAAAACAAGATAGGTAAGTGGTACTACGTAAGACTCTCAAAAAATGGTGCAAGGTGCCAAAATGGTTCTGAGGTAATTGAAAGTTACATCTCTTGACATTCCTCTTTCAGAAGGACTGTCCTTATCTCCAGGAATGCAGATGTTTGAGCTGTTTGAGCTGAGCAACCTTTCAAGCATTTCAACTCTCATACAAGGGAAGGTTTTTTATACAACTGATTGCCAATGTCTTGAACTACATCAGACAAGAAGCTGGTAGCCAGAGTAAGCTGTTTGATCCCCTATGTGAGAAACACCTCCAAGGACATGGGAAGAACAAATCAGCACAGACTAAGCAGTAGCATGCATTTGCAAGGTTTTAGATATGCCATGAGCACTGCTCATGTGCATGCCTCTACTCCACAATGAATGGAAAGGCATCCATCAGTCCTGTGAACACAGCTCTCCTTGCCAATGTGTTGTAAGGCTGTATCTGGTCATACTTCAGGGTAATGTTTTGTCCCATATCCTCAGAATGTAATGGAAGTTGGATTCTCTGTAAATGCATTTTCTAAGAGGATTCAGACTGCAATTCCAAGCAGATCATACATAAGCAATGCACTCTGGAGAGGAGAGAGAGGCAAAGATTAATGCACCAAGGTCTAGTACCTTCAGAAAGTTGCAGACTCCTTGCAAAAATGAAATATTTTTAAAAACCATGTCACTGATATCATTTAACCCTGTAAAAAGACACAACCACCTGAGATCTTACACTTTATTGACAACCTCTCCCCAGAGGGGTAAAAAAAAATATATAGCCACATAGCAACTACTATTTACTCATCTCAGTGTCTGGCTACTTGCCTTAATTTCCATTCACTTGGACTGGAAGTTATCTACTAATCGTTATCTAGAGGATGTAGATCTGGCTTTTGGTACAGAGAGGTCTGACAGGTCAGGGCTAGCAGACTGCTGTTGGTGGGCAGCAGTGTTGCCATCTATACCTGTACTGACTCTACACCTTCTTCCTCTCCCATGCCCTTTGCTAAACCTATCTGTGACTAGCCTTGTCAGGGTTGTAGTACTGCACTTTGAAGTCAGATGAGTGAAGTCAAACTGTGACAGGGCTTCAACAGAAATGGAAAAGAGACACTGAGCTGAAAGTCATCACTATGTTAATGGTACTGTAATTCTAAGTTTTCACTTGTCCTGTAGGCTGACCTAGCCTACGTAGTGAATATGGAAGTCAACAAGAAAGTAAACTATAATGCACAAGGCATAAAAAATTCAAAGACAGAATGACCTTTTCTGAAAGATTTCAGAGACCAAATAACCCTAGATTTATCTTGATGAACTCTATTTTCTAAAGATTTGGTCTCTGTCATTTTATGGGCTTTCTGAAGGATTTAAAAACTGTTATGTGTAAAGGGAGAGATATTCCCTCTCATGTTTCCACTGCCATATGCCCTTCAGTTATCTCATGGAGTGTGTTAACCAGTCTTATGGATGGACTCACCTTAGCGAACTGATCATTTATTGGTCCCTGGGGTTCTAATTTCCTTAATCGTAGGGACTATTACTTTCAAGATGAAGCACCATCAAAGGTGCCGTTTGCCAAATGTGGGTTTTAAAGGAAGAAAAGTTATGTAATCTGAATTGAATTTCACTGGTCCTTGGCACTGAAGGCTTTGTAATTGTGCAGGACCTTGAAAACTACCTAAAAATTAGATCTTTTCAGGTATGAGTGTTGCCTTTTATATAATTTCTCGGGTAACATGGTTCATGTTCTAAACAGCAATGTAACATGCTCTTATAAGCTGTATTTGATCACTTCATTGGAAAGACTGAGAGTTATAGGTTGTGTACAGATAGATGTAGGAACTGTATCTCATAAATAATTCTCTCTTACCACTGACTAGAGAAATGTCCACCCAAAAACCCACCAAAATCAGCCTGTGACTGGGAATCCTCTTATGGCATAGAGCTACTCTAAAGTTAAGGAATATGAAACCATCTTTGTGGGAAACTGAAGTTGGTATCAGTTGCAGAGATACAGCAGAAACATAACAAAATTACAAAAAAAATTGAAGAGAGTGCATTTTTTTTACTTCCTCTGAGAAGTGAACTGAACCTCTTTTGCTGAGTGTCTATTGAAGGGATAAATCATAAACTGCAGATGATAATTTATGGATGATAATTTTACTGTTCTCACACACCACAGACAATGGCAGCCATCTACATTCCCCAGTACTCATCACCTTTGATCTGAAACAGTCTTTTAACTAAACCTCCCTATTCCTACTCATCATTATAAGCCAGTGTATTTAACTTACTATTTAACATATTACAAAAGCACCTAGAGGCTCTAGGTAAGGTCAAGAACATGCAAATTAAGTTTTTCTTTTCTCTGTCATGTACTGGTGAAAGATAGGCAGTTCTTTTGGCTTTTTCTAAACATATAGTTACAAATAAGTAAACATTAGCTAGGAACAGTATGACAACAATTTAGTTAATCAGAAAAAAATGTAGAAAGTACTAGAGAGCTGTCGAAAGAGACAGACACAAGCAAAGGAGAATATGGACACCAGAAGTAATGAAGTTGGCACAAGAGGACTTGCAAGAGGGAGGTGGGAGGGGATGGAAATACAGGTCTCAAGAGCATGAGGAGGAAGGTCCTCAGCCGCGAAAAGTGGAGCCAGAGTTGGAAAACATCACTAGTATCCAGTGCTTATGAAGATGTGCAGCTGCTTCTGCTTTGGGTAAATCTTTTATGCAGCTGCTGGCTCTGCCTAGGAATGTCTTCTGCCTCTGGAGGACTGTATGATACACATCAGTATTGGGAAGAGATAGAGCACTGGCAAGTCTTTATTTCCATCTCAAACTGTGCTGTCACACAGGATGAAAAGAAACATTTCTTATTTGAATAATAATTTAAGTATTTTTATACATCAGTTTAATTAATTAAAGATTCCTTATTTATTTTTATTCATGTCCAGTGTCTCTAGCTGCATCTCAATATGCCCCTTTTTCCCAAAAGTCCTTTCACAGTAGGTAGAACTATAACTAGATACATTTAAAATCTCATAGAATGAATAGTTTTCTTGGTTAATATTAATCCAGCAAGAACTAAAAAAAAAACCCCATCAAGGTCATTTGCAAAGCCAGTGCTTCTAGACAGATGATATAAGATTGCTTCATTTTTGTACAGAGCGTTAGTGTTTAGGACCTGAGTAGTCCTACAAGAAGGAGAGAAAGCAGTGGAAAAAGGACTGAAACACTGAACCTTGAACTGCTGGGTTTGCTTTTGCTGCTGCTCCTGAAATAATGTGAAAGATAGAGATTGTGACATGCTGTGCAGCATCTCTGCTCTTCCCTATCTCTGAATTATTGATGACAATAAGGGTGATTCTAGTTTTACTTACAAGCCAGCAGTACACATCTCCTTTGAGCAGTGTTTGGTCCGTGCAGATACTACAGCAATGATTGGATTAAATTTCAGTAACAAATTCCTGTTTTAAAAGTCTCTCTGTTCTTCATGTAATAGGTGCAACAAATGCAAGGGTACCTTGCCTGATGCAACAACACGTTGAATAAGAGAAGGATAGACTGGGTTTCTTAAAGGCAACGACAAGGGATACAGAAGACAATTGAAGAAAAAAAGAAAAATGGAAGCACCAAACCAGTCTTTGTGGAGTGGAATGAAAAGAAGTAAATATTTTTTTTTTTCTGGGGTCAAGGTGGAGTTGGTGGAGAAAATGCAAATAAATTTTAAAGTTCAAGAATCTCTTCTCACTGATTAGTCCCTTGTGGGATGCATACTTTTCCACTCACAACAGTACCAAGTGTACTGCTAAATACTGAATATTTGTGAAAAATGAGACTTGACATCCTATTAAAAAGAATATTTCAATTTTCCCAGAATTGCACCATATTATTCATAGGGTTCTAAACTGCCGACATAATCAGCTTTACACTTTACCTTTTGTGTTACTGGAAATTATCTATGGTCAAATAAATGCTTCTGATTTTACACGTGAAGGATATGATATTATTTAAAGCTTTTCAGAGCTTGTGATGAGACCTTTCTATGTAAATTTTTATACAGAAACAGCAAAGATATAGATATTTTTCATTTTTAATAGTTTCTGTACATGTAACATAATAGATGGTCCAAGATTGGTCAAATGAGACAAATATTGAAGGTATTAGACCCCTGTAAATCAGATGGTGTTAACTGTGTTAACTGAAGAGTCAAGAAAACTTCACTTTGATAGTTATAGTTCTGTCCAATGCTTTCTAGTAGCAGAAATATTTGTAGGAAAAGAAAGATATGAAAATGTGACAGAAATACAAAAACATAGTCATGCAAATTGTTTTCATAAGCTTACAGTGAAAGATGCCAACATTTTATGGTAATATTACTTAAACACTATGGGCATTTTTCCCAATCAGACCATATTTAGAGTTTCCAAACTCAAACATATAAAATTGTGGTGCTTGAATGCATAAAATTGTTCACTAATAAGCAGGCATTCAGTATTTATTAAGGGTTACATCCACTTTAAGAAGTGTGCAGCCCTGTCAGAACTGGTGCATAGAATTAATGGAAAGCTGAGCACCGTGTGTCTATCCTATGCATTTTTGCAGCAGGGGTTGCTTTGAATGGACAAGGTTAGCTCTTGTCCAGTCCTATGGATCAATTTCAATTATAATTTAGAAAGCAGGAGAAGAAGTCCTGAAGAACGCCTTTTGTCCTAGCTTCATCCAAAACCAAATTTAGTTCAGATGCTCTCAGACTGTTTTGTGACACAAACAGAACCATTTAGTGTAACTAAGTATGCACAAGCAGATTTCTTTAAAAAATCATAGAATCATAGAATAGATTGGGT
>NW_010323968.1:0-43528 GCF_000700745.2 Antrostomus carolinensis | reverse complement strand
GGCCCTGGTTTGGCTGCTCCGCCCAGGGATCGCGGCTTTGGACGGGCTTCTGCTGGAGCCAGCTCTTACCGACCCGCTCCTTGCCTTTCGCCCAGCTCTTCACGGCAAAATCCTAATTTCCATGCTCTATGGCCAGCTTTGTCCTCGTGTCAGAGCCTTTCCTGCCCCTCAGCTTGAGTTTGCATGTTTGGTTTAGTCTTTTTTTTTTTTTTCTTTTTCCCCCTAATTAATATATTTTATGATTCATGTTTCAGGTTTGCCACTTGTATTCTTTTACAAATTATTATCAATTTGAGCCTGTGGAAAAAGGTGAATTATTAGGGGCGTGTGTGGCAAACTGATGTTACTGAAGCGAGTGTGTTTGTGCGAGCCTCGGTCACTGTTAGGGTTTGGCAGTTAAAATGAAAACGTAGTAGCCTAAGTGTTGTGTGCTGGAACTGAAAAGGATGTTTTGCTGAGTTTGAGTCCTGTTTCAGCCTTTAAAAGAAAAAAAAGTCAGGTGGCAAAGTCCAGTCTGTAAGTTCATTGGCAGTTGTTCAAATTTACATCTTTGCTCTTTCTTGCAAAACCTTTTTGGGTGAAGGAGTTTTGTGCCGAAGTGCACGACTGTAAGAACTAAGCAATGTCAGTCTTATTTGCAGTGCTTCAAAATTCACTGAACCACGAGGGTTACGTGATGTTGGGGGGAGAGAGGATATTTTTGTTGATTTGTTTGTAAGGGGGCTTTTTGCAATTAGGGTTTTTAGTTTTTTGGGGATTGTGGTGGATTGAGGGGGCTATTTTCATTTGGTTTTGGTTTGGTTTTTTGGGGTTTTTTTTTTAAGTACAATCCAGGGCTAGACCAAAATCTCTGAAAGGATAGATGATACATACCCTACTACAAATTTGCTTTTTGTTTAGATAAAGAAATAATAATTTTCAGAAAGACTATAAAGTCCTTTCTACACTTGTGAATGCGTTCAGCATTTTCAAAATACAGGATCACAGGTCAGTTGGACCAGTTTAATAAAGGTGTTTTCATCTTGCACTGTTAGAAAAGGCTTGTCTTTGCCAGTATTCTGTGAGTACTAGCAGTGCATTTTTGCATACAGGTAGCAAAACTAGTGAGAAAGAGAGAGTGGTTGAGTTGGAAATCTGTCTTCTGCTTGCTGTAATTGTGTTGCAGTCTTGTGAAGGGTCTGGCTCCACAGGAATTACTCTTAGTGAACAGCTGGTGACCTGGTTTGGTTTTTCTTTCCTTAAAGCACCTGGAAGACTCCAGTGAGAATTGGAGTGTGACAAGTTAGCAAAGGAAAGGAGTTGTTGTTTCCATTCCATGGATCCCTTGGGTGCTCCTTCCCAGTTTGTGGACGTTGACAGTCTGCCAGGCTGGACTGATGCCTATGAGGCAAAGCAGCTGGACTTGCACCAAAATCCTACTGAAAAAGCTCCAGTTGATGTTAGATCACCTTTTCCATACAGGAAAGACATCAATGCAAAAATAATCTTATGGTAAGTTCCATTTGGCTCTGATGTGTTTGTGATCCCTTCTCCATTTGCTGCATTATCCAGTGGCCTTGTGTAACAATTGGTGCTGTACAGTAAAGCCTTCAAGCCCTCTTTTCTTGCATCAAACATTACAGGTCTGAGAAGAAAATTATCTTTTTGTTCACTGTAAATCTGCAAGTCTGAGATTGGCTCCACCATGGGTTATAAATTGCATGTTTGTAGTATTCCTTGATGCAGCAGACTGGAGCTGTAATTCCCACTGTCACGCTGTATGTTTAATATCAAAACTTAATTGAGCACTTTGATGCAAATGTTTGAAGTTTTAAAAAATACATTTGCTGTCTACTAGCTTTTTCTCTTTCTTTTCTGGCTTTATTCTGCTTTCACTTTCCTGGTTTAGATCTGTTTTTCTTTCTTTCATGTGGTTCTTGTGGCTTGCTTTGGGGTCTTTTTTTTTTTCTTCTTCTTTTCTCTACAATCTGTGTTTTGTCTCCACATTTCTTTAACAAAATCTATTGCTAAAGTACAGCGTGCTGAGGTGAACTTACTCCATCAGTTTTTGTTTTGTTTCCTGTAACTCAGATACTCAGACCTGCTCTCTAGATGGGTAACTTTATGTTAATCAGTATGGAGAAGAATTTATCAGGGGGACAGACTCAGGGATCAGCCTGAACCTCTTTCTGGTTAGTACATGCAGGAAATGGGACTGTTCATGGATTTCCTGAACCTGATTAAGTAAAGAAAGAGAGAAGTAAAATGTTAAATATCTCTTATGAGTTGGCGGTAATAAGTGTGCAATTTCAACTGTTGTTTGAATCTCTTCCTGTGTGTGGGAATCTTTTATTTCCCTTCCTGTGCTCTTTGATCCCAAAATCTTTAGTGGCTGCTGCTGTGACAAAAAGCAGGTCAGAGTTCTGCTACTCCGTTGTCTCTTGCGCATCTCTGCTGTGCTTATCGTGTGCGTGTCTGATCCTTGAACAGCAGAATGAACGTGATCAAATTGCAAGTTCACAATTTTGGAACAAAAGCAATAAAAACTTGACTAGCTGCAGTGTCACTCTACATCTTCAGTGCTCTGAGGAAGAGCAGCAGCAGTGAGGCACCCTGAGTAGTGTGTATGCAGACCAAAAAAAAGTACATTGAAAAAATTGTTGACGTTTTGAAGCTAATATACCACAAGGACTGTCCTCTTATTTCCAAGAGAGAATACAGGTATTTTGGGAATATATTACTGTCCATCAGTTTCACATGCTGCTATGCATGTTCTGCTGGCTACGTACAGCTATGTACAGCCCCAGAACATTGCCTTTTCTACCTACATCACTAAGTTACCGCTGAGGCTGGGCAATTTTAAGAAAATGGCAGGTGGTGTGCAGTCTTTATCAGTTAGAGGCAAAGGATGATTCTGCATGGTGAGCATGTCAGGGTGTGCTACACTGTGTGGGCACTGGAGCACTGTTAATGCTTTTTCTTTTAACTTGGCATTTCCTTTCTTGTCAGCACTTATTTGAGAATATCCTGTTTAACCTGACATTTAGCCTGCAATAAACCCTTTCCTTGTTTCCTCAGGAAAGGAGATGTAGCATTACTGAACTGCACAGCCATAGTTAATACCAGTAATGAGTCCCTAACCGATAAGAATCCAGTATCTGAAAGTATATTCATGCATGCTGGGCCCGACCTGAGGGATGAACTCCAGAAGCTCAAAGGTAAGTGGCTGGAGACATTTTTATCCTATTGAAATCTACTGTCCTTGCATAGTACAAAGCATTAGGATTTGGGCATAAACTAAAATCAAGATATAGCTTTTTTTTCACCCCAATGTTTGTTGTTAATGTGAAATAAGTGGAGGAAACACATGCCAATCTAGTCTCTTCTTTTTGCCATTCGGGTTACAGATCATTGAAAATCTGTGGCAGATGTTAGAGATGTTGAGCCCTTACTTTGTGGTACAATAATTCCCATTGTTATCTGAAGTCACTTAGAATAGCTGATGAGAGCTTTTACTCAAAAGACCAGTCCTGTACATCTTCAGATTTTGCTTTTTTTCCTGTTCAGTGTGTATACACTGTGGAAGACAGGAACTGAAGTTCACCATTGCAGAAATTAAGTGGGTTCTAATATACACTTTGCGTGTCCTTGTTTAGGCTATTCGTACATACACAAAGTCTTTCAGGAATCTCTGGCAATAATAGATGGAATGATAAAATGCTGCATGTCCAAATAAAGTCTTAGTGACTGCATAAATTGTTTGGTTCATTTGCCTGTTCTGCACAACAGATTACTTTCTAATAAAGTTACAAGACCATCTGTAATGGAAGGCTGTTCTGGAAACAGATGAAGCTTGCTTTTCCTAGATTCTTTGTTAACAGTTTATGGCTGATAGTGAGATTTACAAATACTCAGCTTTATTCCCAGTGCCTGTTAGATGAAAAGAAGAGTTTCCTTATTTTGTGTGTTAGAAACAGAGATTTTATAGTTATCCAATGTCATACAGAAGTCTAATATAATTTTCAGTTAAAAATTCACATTTCTAGTAACTGCAGTACTGAGATGAATTTTGAGACCTGACTGATCCCTGATTAATACTGCTCACTGTCTTGGGTAACAGCTCTTATCTCCTTATCACGTAGTAACAAAATGGATAGAAGGGCCCTAATATTTCTAATACAAACTCTGAGTAGCTTAAACTACAATAGAACAGACATCTTCTGTTTTTATAAAATCATGTCTTGCTGATTCAGCTTTCTTTTTGTGAGTAACCTGGAAGCAAAACAGGAGGAAGAGCAAGTATTGCGTAGGAGATGGAAGAGTCAGTGTGCATCCTTTGGGTTGAAACAACTGTTAAAACACAGCAGATATTTAGGGTTGGAAGGGACCTTAAAGATCATCTAGTTCCAACCCCCCTGCCATCAGCAGGGACACCTTCCACTAGACCAGGTTGCCAGCCTGGCCTTGAACACTTCCAGGGAGGGGGCAGCCACAGCTTCCCTGGGCAACCTGTGCCAGTGTCTCACCACCCTCACAGGAAAGAACTTCCTAATATTTAATCTAAACCTCCCCTCTTTCAGCTTAAACCCATGTCCCCTTGTTTTGTCATTAACTGCCCTTAATGTCATTAATGCCAGATGTTACAGAATAGTTAGGACCCTGCTATATACGCCAGAACTCTTCTAAAATAAACTTGGGTTTCTTGTGTGCACCGTAAGGTGAGAAGAGAGGGACGACATTTCAAGGAGTCCTTAAAATTTGAGGTCTGTCAGCATTGTGGGGAGTTATTTGTAAAAGCTGGGCTTAACTTCTTAAATTCCCTTTTACCATGCTGAATTAATTATATGTAGTTTTGCATCCTCCACCTCTGTAATGCATTCTGCAGCTTCACAAACTCCCTGTGCATGAGTGTCCTTTTAATCTTGTGACAAGAGCTTTTCAGCCATCAGTTATTCTGTGACGCTCTACTGGTGTGTTGCGTGGGGGAGGAAAGAGAGGCTGGGTTACAGCTTTGGCTTTTGTGCACCCGTAATGTGTTTGTCACAGCAGCAGAAGTGGAAGGGAGCTTAGTTAAGAAATCAGTTTGGTTCTTTTGTCACCTCTGCCTCCTTTTGCGCTCTTTCCTACTTAACCTTGAACTTTTTTCATATGAGAATGTTCTTGGGGGGGAAAAAGTGAAAATGTACAGTCTTTGCTCTAAAGCTGTAAAATGAGTGCAGTGGTGATTTTCAGTTAGTTCTCTCCTGCTTTATTCCTACTGCTTGTTATATATTCATATTTCATAGACTCCAAGAAAAAAATCATGATCTTACAGCATGTGACGTGCTGACCTCTCAAAGGCCTGTGCTTTCTTTTAAGGCTCAGCTAGCTTGGGAACAGTCTGCAGTTTTGATTAACACAGAAATACTACAGCTGAGGGTCGAGGGTCGCAAATGAAGTGCTATTGATACGTGCTTGCTATCAGCACATACTTGTTGCAGTCTAATAAAGACCTTCTGTAACAGCAATGCATAGTAGTCTCACTCAGCTCCAGTGAGACTTTTTCTCCACTGCACACTTTATATGGAGGATTCAGACTTTCCATTCTAAACTTGGAGAGAAAGCTGTTCTAATATTTGAAATCTCATCGGATAAAAAA
Organism: Antrostomus carolinensis; assembly: GCF_000700745.2. Taxonomy (NCBI): domain Eukaryota; kingdom Metazoa; phylum Chordata; class Aves; order Caprimulgiformes; family Caprimulgidae; genus Antrostomus; species Antrostomus carolinensis. Next base: position 37,911 of record NW_010323968.1, on the reverse strand, counting down.
AATACGATTTTTTCATATGTATTAAATACTTTGTTCCCAGTTTTGCCACAGACCTTGACCTTGAGCAGCTCACTCCCCTAGCTCACCTCATCCTGTATCTTCAAATAGGAATAATAGTTACTGCTTATTTTAGTTTTATAAATTCTGTAGAGATCTCCAGGCAGAAGGCATTGGAAAGCACTGTGTGTGATGGAAGTGTAGTTAGAGATTATTGATACCACATATGGTTGTCTGAATTTATTAGTTTCCCCGCTGAATTCACAACTATACCTCAGTCAGTCTTGCTTCATTGTTTTTCACAAGAAAGTTTTTCCTACAGACCTTTGCTTGTTCTTTTGAAGTTGTGTGACTTGGATGAACCGTGAAGGAAGAACAGTAACTTGATATCTGATATATGAAGTGTTTCAGTTTGAGTTTCTACTTTTTCCATATTGTGCTTACTTAGTTGCTCTCTTGAGCTGAGGTGTCTTGGAGGATGTGCAGTAATTCAGAAGAGTATGCTTAGTTTTAATGTGCTGTTATATTCCTTCTGATTAACCCAGAAGAAAAAAGGTTGAGGTCTGTAGAAGCTAACGATGTAATTTATTGGATAAAAAGTTTACAAGGTGCTGGCCTAAAGGCAATGTGTTGTTGCCATTAAAAAGACATGCTTAAAGTTTTCAGTGAGAGAGATTCTTAACGTGGAATGTCTCTTGCCATAAAATCTGCTTTCATGCACATAGCCTGCCTGAGCACCAGAAGGGACAGAGTGGAGCAGGAGAGGTGAATGTTCCTATTCAGTGGGCAGCTTCATGATTGAGTTAAGTCAGGCTACTGCAGTGCTGCTGCCAGAAGGGTGGTCACAGCTGCTTATTCACACCTCGTTCCTTTTTGTGGGCACTAGCAACCTATAAGATGAGGTTGAAAGCTAATCCAGTGAAAATGTCAGTTTTTAGACAGATCAGAAAGCTGAAGTGCAGCTGTACAAGCAGAAGGAAGAAGGTGGAAAATGCCTGTCTTTGAGGGTAGGGGAAGAGAAAGACTAGAAGTACTTCTGCAGCTGTCCAGAACTGGAGCAGGCTAGATCTGGGTGAAGAAGGGGAGAGTTAGCAGACTCTTCTTCCAGGTGCCAAAATTAAAAAGAGACTTTAAACAAACACAGTAACTGTTCCTGGATTTTTAATTATCAGAAATGTATTGACAAACTGAAGGGAATAGAGGGGTCTCTATGGATGTCATTGAGGGTTCTGACAAACTGATTTCCCTTGCAAAAAACTACAAGAATTAAATATGAGTAACTTGCAGGGGGATAGCCAAAGAACAGTCAAAACCAGAAAGAGGTAAAGATGTAAAGTATGCTAGCATGCAGTAAATGATCCTCAAGTATGTAACTGGAAGGTGCTGGGAATGGTACAATTAAATGTGTTGTTTGAACTTCAGTGCCTTCAAACTAGACACCTAGTCATTCAGGGAAGCTGTGATCTCCATGAGAATCATACTCCTGCCTTGTGGATGCGAAGAAGCTTGCAAAACAGAGGCTACCTTGTTCTGGGAGCATAGATGAAAGAAATGCTTGATCTGTTAACGTGCTGGTGGGTTTGATTAAGGAGGCTTGTAGTCCTTTTATCCAAAAAACAATCTCCCCAAACCAATTTGTTAATTTCAGGGCTTTTTATTGCTGGTTGTATAGCATATTTGTGCTTCAATTCTCTGCACACTGTTAAGTCATTTCTCCCTTTGGCTGTGTATGTGGCGTAGTAAGCACTGCAATTAAGACAGTTTCCTGCAATTTCTGATTAGGCTTTACAGGCATAGTTTTAAAATGGAGAGGAACGAGCACAGCTCTCACCTCCTCACCCTGACTAGGTGGTACTAAGCAGCTGTTAAGAGATGGAATGCTGTCCTTAAACTTTGAGGGCTAAAAGGCGGACTTCTGTACAGAAAGTGGAGTTGTCTGACTCTGGAGGAAATCAAGGGCTTGCATACTTCTAGCTTTCTTATCATGACACTGGCATTTATCCTTGTATTTATATTTTTCAGGCTGCAGGACTGGCGAGGCTAAACTCACTAAAGGATTTAATTTGGCTGCACGTTTCATCATTCACACAGTGGGACCCAAATACAAGAGCCGGTATCGCACAGCAGCTGAGAGTTCTCTGTACAGCTGTTACCGCAACGTTCTGCAGCTCGCAAAGTAAGGACACAACTTATGAGAGGGTTTGCCATCCAAGGACACAACTTATGGGAGGGTTTGCCATCCATCACACATCTGTTCTGGATGCTGGGGTCTGCACAGAGGCCAGATGGTTGCGAATACCTTCTCACATATACTGGATTTGGTTAAGGACATAAGAACGTTAGTGGTTCTGTAGTATACTTCATGCCTTTTGTTATCTGTGTTGTGGTGTAGATAAAATTGCAGAGATATCTGAGATGGTTCAAGTCCTTGAAACAGTGTAGCTAGAGCTGTGCAGCATTCAGTGACTTTGAGGAGAGGCAACATTGATAATTGCATCGGGCTCTGTGCCGCAAGAAGCTTTATATGAGCTTGCTCAAGCAGCAACTTCACGCCTCTCTGCAGTCACAAGGGCATATCCACAGGCAGATCTGACTGCTGTATCAATTCATGTATGTGGCCTCTCTGCCTTCATACAACAGCCACCTAAACTTCTGAGTCAGGATGCAAGGTTATTTCTAAATCCACAGTTGGTGCAGATGGGTTTCTAGTTTTTCCCCTTTCATCTGTGGTATTTTCTACTTCCTCTTAGCTAACACGTTTTTTGATCTTTCTGCTTTGTATTTTCCTGTGTTCTTTCCTGTATCCTGTTATTCTCCTGTGACAGCTGTTGTAATGGTGGCAGTCACAAAAAATACCTGAACAAAGGCAATGTCAGAAAATATACTTCACGGTTTCTTAGGGCTGGGAAGATCAATTCTTCCAAGTCTGGACTGTGTTACAGTGCAATAGTAACTGTTTCATAATCAAGATTGCAGCTAAGACTTCTGGTATGTGCCAGTTTTGTTCTTCCTCAGAAAAAATAAGCAACGTCAGGTCTGGATTGAAACTTGCTAAAAACATTCTAATAATTCTGCTTACAGAATTCTGAGTGTCTTTCAGTTAGTCTGTTCTCTAGAGTAGCTTTTGACACTTGTGAAATTGTCTCCTAACTATGAGCTTGCTCAAACTCCTCTGATGACTGTTGGCAACACCCCTGCTTTACTTTTCTAAAAATGTGGCTCTCTGCTGGAATGATCTCATTGATCATAAAGTATGTACCACTCCAGGCCAGTGATTATCTAATGATGCCTAGGATTGAGTAAGCCACTTTGGTCTGTGTACTGGTTTTGCTAGGATATAGTTAATTTTCTTCTTAGTAGCTAGAGTAGCGCTGTGTTTTGGTTTCAATATGGGATTTGTTATGAGAAGAACATTGATAACATACTAACATTTTTAGTTGTTGCTGCAAGTCCAAGGACTTTGTGTTTTGCTGGTCTGCAGGTGCAAAGGACTCGGGGAAGGGGGAGGTCAGGGGAGGGAGTGCAGTAATTAGTAAAGCCCAAAAGCAGCGTTTGGATATGCTAATGAGATATCCTATATCTTATAATGTCGGATTCAGTACATTAATGAGGGTTGACTGGAAAGCTGGGGATTCTCTCAGGGATAGTTTGAACTTGCTTTTCCAGGATTGCAGTTTTCGGTTTGGGACGGTCTCTGCTTGCCGATCGCTGGCTGGCACAGGCTGGGCATCAGTCTGTTGGTGGTGAGCAGTTGCACTGTGCATCACTCATTTGCCTATTCTGTTATTACTGTTGTTATTATTATTTTACTGAAATTAGTAAGTTTTATCCTACCTCAACCTACAAGTTTCCTTACCCCTCCAGTTCTCTCCCCTATTCCCTGGGGAGGAAGAGTGAGTGAGCAGCTGTGCTTGGCTGCTAGCCAAGTGAAACCACCATGGTCTGTGTCCACACCTGTAACAAAACAAGTGATAGGTGAGGTGGAGGAATGGGAGAATGTTTGCAATAAAGAGCACCTTCTTTTCACACCCTTCTCCTCACTGTCAATCCTATACAGGAAGGAAAGTATTTTGGAAAGGATTGCAGGGAGCTTGAGGGAAGAACTTCTTCATTCAGGATATGAGAAATTGGAGGAACAACATAGCTGAGTGTGGTGGTTTGGGTGGATTCACCCTTTTGCTTGCAGCCAAACACAGCCTGCTCTATCACCCTCCCCGCCCCCTTCACCCAAGGAGTAGGGGAGAGAATTTGGAAAGAAGGGCAAGGACTCACGGGTTGAGATAAAAACTATTTACTAATTAAAAGAAAAATGATAATGATAACAACAGTGATAACAGACTATACAAATGAGTGATACACAGTGCTCACCGCCCACTGACCGATGCCCGGCCTGTGCCAGCCAGCGATCCCGCAGCCGAGACGGTCCTGAACCGAAACCCCGGAACAGTGAGCCTGAGCGATCCCCAAGAGAAGTGCCCTGTCTGCCGGTCAGCCCTGGTTAATGTACTGACATGATGTGATATGGTCTGGAATATTTCATTGGCACAACCAGATGCCAGTTTGGGTTTTGCTCTTCACTGTGCTTCCCCCTCCCAGTCCTAATGCAGCTGTGAACCAGCCAAACACGGTGGCCTTGAACTCCAGCAGCAATTAAAAACGCCAGTACTGTTATCAAGGTTCTTCTCATAATAAGTCTGAACTGACACACTGAAACTAAAGTACAGCTATTCTAATTGCTAAAAAGAAAATTAACTCTATCCTAGCAAAACCAGGACACTGAGGTAGAAGGAGAAATTGGAGAACAAACACAAGAGGAAACAGTGTGGAATCATTAATGGTTCCCTCCTTCTCTGCTTAGTATGTACGCATCTTGCAGGAAAGAGTCTTCCTGCACAATCCTGAAAGAGGATTGCTGCTGCACAGAGGCAGGAAAAAAAGTACTGATGTTGTCTACTGTACTAACAGACAGTTGTTCTCATCTGACCTTCTATTAATTTATTTTTTTTTCCTTTTTCTGAATTTCAGGGAACAGGCAATGTGCTCTGTAGGATTTTGCGTCATTAACTCTCTGAAAAGATGCTACCCCTTGGAGGATGCAACACACATAGCACTGCGTAAGTTTGTTGGAAAGTGACCTAAACTGGATGGCAGTATTCAGCAGATTGCTTACCTCTGACAGAGTGCTGATGATGTGGGGAAACTGTTGTTTAGGGAGCTGCAGTTTGTTAGAGGCTGTAAAAAGGCAAAGCTTTCCTTCTGTGGTTGGTCAGGAAATGGAGGATAAAAAATAAATGATCCTTTCTCTGTTGAGAGGCTATCGGTAAAGATCCATGGGAATCTGTGCTGGAACTTGCAGTCTTCAGTGTATTAATTAATAACCTGGAAAAGGTGCTGAACAGTGAGGTGAGAGAATTTGCTGGTAATAGGAAATTATTCAGAATAGCAAAGATAAGGCCTTACTGTTGAATAGCTGTAGACAGACCTAAAGCAACAGTGAATTTCATCTGCCATGTTAGTGTCATCAGCATAGCCAAATGTAAAGTGATATTCTTCCCTTGCTGACCTACCCCTATTTCTGCTTTCACATGCAAAATGATGGGCTAATCCTAGGGAGCAAAATCTCAACATTATAATAGTCCCATGAAAACAACAGTTCAGTGGAGTTCAAAACAGCAAAGCTGAGTTAGACACAACAAAATTAAGAATGTTATGCTATAAATCTGTGTTTTGTCCACCCTTTAAAGCTGCACATTAAGAAGAAAAAATACAGTAGAAATAGAAGTTGCGGAGGTCACCAAGAATAGGGAAAGGCAAGAAATAACTAAGCTAAAGTCTTCTTCAAACTGAAATACAGTGAACTTGAAGGGAGTGTCATAGATGTGTATGAACTCATGAGTGGCCTGGAAATGGTGAATAGGAATCACCTGTTCAGTCTCCCAAAATAAGAACATTCAAATGATGCTAATATGAATCGGGTTCAGAACAAACAAGAGGAAACATTCTTCGGCTTACACTACTTGTTTTATGGAACTTCTTAACCAAAAAGCATTGTAGATGCTAAAAGTTTTCAAATGTGTTTGGTTTCAAGAGGAAACTATACTAAAGAAAAAAATGAAGGCTACTAAAAAAAAAACCAGAAAATTTCCTAAGCTGACAATACTTAAAGAATACAAAAGTGCTCAGAGAAAAATATTCTTACTTTTTTCCTTCTCTTTTTTGACTTTTTAATTTCTATTGGTCTGTTCCTGTCTGCTTTCCATCACCCCCACCCAGTCTCTGGACCTTCCTGCATGGTACTCCTGCACAATAGGAAAGTTATTGCAGATGGAAGGAGGGGGCTTTCCTCTGGCTGTGCAAGCTGACTGGGGAAATCTTTCTTACATAGGTTCAGAAAACTGTTTGCTGTGGAACCACACAACTGCATTTGTCCTGTAAAGTAGTGTTGCAGGTCAACCCACTTACACATGAATTTCTGTACAGGAAGTCTTTGAAAATAGCTCTTTTTTAACTTATTTTATTTTTTTTCCTCTGCTGTATCTTGAGGAACTCACAGTAATATATTCTCTGTAGAGTAGACTTCTTTCCTTAATTGCTGTCTTCTGTTGTATCTGTAGGGCTATATGATACTTGATAAAATACTGCTAGACCAACCTATTTGTTTGCACACTTTCTCTCTTGGCAGTCTGACAGGAAAGCACTTGAAAACCCTGACATGTGTCAAGATGATTGCAGCTCAAGGACCTCATCTGTACAAGGATATGTTGCTTAGGAACTTGACTGTGTCCCTGGATTATGCTAAAGTTTTGGGAGAGTCCAAAAAAAGTAATAGAGGAAATAAATTCTCTCATTATTTACAAATATATTTTTATATGCCTCTTTAGCATAGCTGACCCAGAGGCTTTGTGTGGCTGACTCTGTCTTGTACCAGCTTCTGCTGTGGCTTGCTTATCATCTTGCTTTCCTGATAACTTAGGGCACGATGGCTTGTTCTAAGAATATCTGGTTTTGGCAATTTGCATAGTACTCTGTAAAGGAAGGATTTTGAAGGCTTGATTTTGAAGGGCCATAAAATCATGTTCCACAGACTGAGGAATACCTAGTAAGCTAAAATCAGAGAGATGCTTTTTCTCTTTTTATATTCATCTTTGGAGTGAGAAGGAGGAGAGAGTGGAGATGGAACTTCCAGTATGGCCAGCAACCTATTTGATGTGTTAAACTACCACTTAATCCACACTTGCATACACCAGTGGAGCTATTTGGTGTGAGGAGAGAGAGGTGTGTTTCTCTACTCTGTGCTCTGTTGACTTCCTCATTTGTAGTCATATATGTAAATTTCTCCTCCTATTTTGCTAACTACAATTAATCTTCTTCCTTGCAGGCACAGTTAGAAGGTTCCTGGAGATTCATGGAGAAACTCTGGAGAAGGTGGTGTTTGCAGTCTCTGAGCTTGAAGAGGTATCTCCTTGATGTTCATTCCTCCAAAGTTCATGGGCATGTTTGATCTTCTCTGCAGCAGTATTAACTCCTGCATTGTAGAGCTGGATTCAGATTTCCCACAGACTTCTGGTCCTACAGCATCCTTCTGTCTCTGACTAGCACAGCAGCTTTCCCAGTACTGTTTATGCTCTTAGCAGTCACTATGGACGTATTCAGAATCTTTCCACTTCTGGCTTCTGTGTTTCTGAGCCATGAACAGGAGCTGATACTAGTGGTTATATCATGCAGTTCTGCTGGATGGTACCTGCCAGCCAGAAGGGAAATTCCTCATACGAGATTTCCTCCTTATGCAATGCTGCTTCTCATGCCTCTCAAAAGGCCAGTTTAGGACACCCACAGATCACCTACAAACATGTTAAACGTTGCTCACTGGCTTGTTGAAATGACCAGTGTGACATTTATTGATCTGTGTTCAGCCAGATGCTAGCAGTTTGAACACTGACTTCTCTTTTATATGCTAATGGATGTTCCTGGGCAGAGCACCCACTGTGTTCAGGTTCTGTGGCATCTGGATGAGGAAAATAACTAAGTTGTTGGGGGTTTTAAAACTGCTAATCAGTTGGAGAGAACACATGAAGTATTAAAATGTCCAGTAGAGATTCTTCACTGTTTTCCTTCATGTGGGGAGGCTTTCTCTTGGCTGGTTGTTGCTTTTTCTTTTTTCTCAGTCAGATCACTAAAGGTGGTCTGTGTAGTGGTGCATTTTAATATAAGCAGCGTTCATTGAAGTCTGTCATCCATGCATATTGTAACTTCATTACAAAGCTAAAGTATCTGCAGTCTACCTGAGTTCATGCAGGTTAAAGCAGAGTCCTCTCAAGGTCACTTGCTAGTATGAAAAAACCAAAAAACCCAAACAGTTAATCTTTATCAAGATTATCTGCCTTTATTGCCAGGTAGCAGCCCAAAACAAGCCATTGAGGGAAGTGGTACTTTGCCTCCAAACCTCTGAGAAGGTCCCTGCTACAAGGGCAGGTGTTACTTAACTGAAGAGCGAGGATGCGTGATAGACCTTCACGCATTTTTCTTATTTGTAGGCCACTTACCAGAAGTTGCTGCCCCTGTATTTTCCAAGATCGTTGGAAGAAGAGATACAATCCTTGCCTTACCTCCCTGCAGATATTGGCAATGCGGAAGGGGAGCCTGTAGTACCCGAGCGGCAGATCAGGATTACTGAAAAGCCGGGTGTTCCAGATGGTGAGTTCTTAACTGAACTTGCGAATAAGTAGTACCTCTGTGTGAAAGTCCATGGAAAAACAAAAGGCTTCCTACCCCACCTCACCTAATGAAGGCAGTTGTCAAGCTGTCTTGTTGGCTTCATGTGTTCCACTGCAGTAACTTCTGCTTTCTGCCTCGTTGTGTAGAGTGCTGTGGTTAGAGGATGTGGTAGAGCTGTTTTTCTGTCTTTTTCTTTCTTGTCGGGGGGGAGAGGTGGGGTAGCTAATTCCCTCTGCAGATTTTCTCCCAAGGTGATTAGGAACTTTGCAGGTTTTTTGCAGAATCTTGTGCAGCCCCTAACTTAAAAAGGCGTTATTGTTAATGGTCTATCATGTATATTAGCAAAATGTTGCTTATATGTTAGCAAATGTTGTCTCAAATGATAAGATTCTGTTGATACAGCATGTGCATCAAAATAGTAGATGCTCAATGAAAATGAGGAGAAACTCCCTAAAAGACAAAGGAACTAGATCAGCCCAGATATTAGTATTTGGGAAATGGCTGGCAAAGCTCAGTTTCGAAAGTCTGAAGTTGCCCAGATGTTAGGGTTGAGGAGGTGATATATGTAGGGCTAAACAATTAATATCTAAATGGGCAGAGCTTACATGCTTTGCCTTTTTTATTAAGCAGTGCTGTGGAAGTTTTACACTTCTTCAGGCAAAGCCTTAAACCATCGAAAGCAGGTAACTCAGAATGGGTTTCAAAGGTTTTCTGCTTTTGCGTGGCTAGTTGGGATAAGGCTGAATACGCAGTGAGGATACAGACAACTTAATTTTCCTGTTCACAGTTTGATATCTGATGTAGGTATTCCTGCCATTCCAATTCTAATCTTTTTTTTTTTTTTCCTGTCCAAACTGTTGGTTAGAGTGATATTTGCAGCTGTGGCTGATCAGCATGAGGCATTCACCCACTGCCTATTAATTTGCGAAATTACACGTTTTGTGTATGTAGGAGCCAATGGGGATAGCAAAATCCTGCATTTTTGTCCCATTGCTACTGTAGCATGTCACACTAAAACTGGGCATCTCAGTTCCCATCCACATTGCCCAGAGAAGCAATGCTAGAAGGTTTAGCCACATTCCTTGAAGGCATCAAGTTCAATGGAGCATTCTGGTATTGTCACCAGCAAGTCAACTTGTGCTCTTGTACTTCATCACACAGTCATGTTGTAAACAATACTATAAAAATCCTCAGACTCGGGTTACCCCCAGCTCTATGGCATCTGTTCAAGCAGTGTCGATATAAAAAGTGAAGCCTTTCTACAGGACAGCTTCTAAACTGAATAAAGCTGCAGCATCTGTCCTTCTGCATACTTATTTCCCCCCCTATGACAAGCAGGATAACTGTAAAGCCCAAGTCCCTCTCTCCAGACTTTATTTTCTGAGAGAGTTAACCATTATCCCTTTCTTACAAGCTGATGACCAGGTCTTGCCCAGTTAGTTTCCAGGAAAACCAACATTTTAAGGGAGTCTGTAGTTATCAATCATACGCTATAATCTGTCAGTGGTACTGGTGAGATATCAGAGCCACATCATGGTACGTGGTGGGTTTTTTATGTTAGTTTGTAGCATGACGACTGGGTTGGCTCATGGGGATACATAGCAGTTCATCAGCAGCATTGCTGTGTGGTACACAGCTTGAACATGTTACAATACCTTTGTTTCTACTGCAGATGCTTCAGATGAAGAGGGTCTGGAGGCAGATTTGGCTTTCATTGGTTCCCATGCTTTTGCCCGCATGGAGGGAGACGTTGATAAACAGAGACGCCTCATCCTTCAGGGACAGTTGTCAGAGGCAGCACTGCAAAAACAGCATCAGAGGAAGTGAGAATTGCCTTGTCTGTGTGACTGGTTTGGGTTACTTAGCTATTCAGAGGACCAACTCTTATGATGATTTTGTTGTCTGTAAAATCTAATCTTCTGGCAAGGAAATACAGAAAAAAGATAAAGCCTGGTGTCACCCTCGATTGCTATCGCAGCCTCTTTGGCCTGAAGGGAGAAGGGAAGAGGCAGTAGGAGGAAGAGGGAAGCTGATGGAACCCACTAGCATGCCCACTGCATCCAGCCAGGTGGTTTGTGTCTTTGCCACGAGATGTCACTGTTATGTCACCACTTTTTGTAGTGAGGTCACCTGCTTTCAATACTGCCCACTTGCTCCTGAGGCTCTGGGCAGATAGCAAAAATATTTTTCCTCCTTCTTTCAAACCAGAAAGATAAATTAATGCTAATTTTTTTTATCTTTTTTTTTTAATCCTCCCCCCTACCCCATTAACCCTAATGCATATGATCACTTCCTTAGAAGCCAGTTCCATGCTGGAGTCCTCTGGAGGCGTGGTGCTTGTCTTGTTTTGTCAGATGAGGCACTAATTTTTTCACCATTCAAAGGAGGAAAAAAAAAAGCCATATGTGACACTGGTTGCTGTGTAGTTGCGTTTGACTTCTAGACTTTTTAAAGAAATTTTAAAGAAATAGTTTTTAAACACTGACACTGAAGTGCCCAAATGCAGTGCCACTATAGTTAGTAGTTGGGGTATATTCATTACTCCAGTGAAAAACACAAATGTTGTGGGTTTTGTTTTTTTCCCCAGCACTTTAACAACTTGATAGTTGTGCCATAGGTCAGAAAACCACAGTAGTAGAAACATTACTCCAGTGAAAAACACAAATGTTGTGGGGTTTGGTTTTTTTTTTTCCCCAGAATTTCTTTAACAACTTGGTAGTTGTGCCATAGGTCAGAAAACCACAATAGTAGAGAGAGGGTTCAGTCAGAAAGAGCTTGTTTTGTCCTTCCTTCCCCATATCCCTCTTCAGACTGCTAATGCTAATCTAAAGGGGGATTAGATCTGACCAGATGTTTTTTAATTTTCTAGTTATAATCGCTGGCTGTGTCAGGCAAGAGCTGAAGACCTCTCTGATATTGCTTCTCTTAAAGCCTTGTACCAGACAGGTAAGTTCAGGGTACTGATGAGTGATGTATATTGTCTTAAAGTAAAAATACAAAATAAAACTGTAATATTTTGTTTGGACTCGAGTATGCAATACATCATGTTATTAAGCTAGAAGCCTGGCCAAGAACTAGGCAGCATCTCTGCAGTAGAGCAGGAATTCTCTCTTGATTGGCTTTGAAAGACTGTGTAGTAAACTCCAAAACTGCTCTGCTTTAACAATCTGAGCATACATGCATATCCTGAATTATGTATAGCTTTAGATGTAAATCAGTACTGTAAGATTAAACTAATGCATAAGGTGCTCTGTAAGACATAATTCAGACTAAAAGATGAACTATCTCCACCCTTTTGTTACAAAGAAATGAATGTTGCTTTCAGATGATTAGTGTAGAGAATAAGCAGTTACCAAAGCAACTTTTAGTACAGCTTTCCTGAACAAAAGCTAGCTATATTTCCCTCGGGTTAGGTATGTGTAGCTCTCCTCTGTATGTCTTGGATGTAAAAACTTGCCATACTCTCAGTGGCTTTATACTGCTTTGCACTGTGACAGGAAGAAACAGGCAAATAGTCAGGCTCTCAAAAGCAGAGCTGTGTTTCTGCAGAGAAAGTCTCTTCAGCACTTTGGCTGATATGTTTGGCCTCCTGAAAATGCAGGTACCTACCATGATCTTTCTGCAAATATCAAGGCTGTGTGATACCTTCTACTCAGTAGCTGCAATTTTAAATTGTCTTGTTTGCCTTAGACAAGGCTCAGTGGGCTGCAGGTGATCCGTAAGGCGTGCTCTGGGAATCGGTGCATTAGATTTCAGAGCTTGTTTTCTAGGAATAAGTTTGCTTTGGTGGTAGAAATGGAAGTGAAGGTTTCTTTAAAAATAAAAACCACTTTATTACTTGAGATTTAGGTAAATGTGGAATATACAGGAAACATAAAATTGCAGCCCTTAAAGCTTAAGTTTCTGGGATGTGACGCACCCTTATTTTTTTAACCAGAATAGCTACCGGTATAGCGAGAACAGTAACTCCAGTGTATTTCCTCTGTTGTTAAGATGGAAACCAGATGCATTGCAAAAATTCTGAGCTGTGGGTGGTTCTCCTTAGTTTGAAAGGAACTGACTCTTAAAACCTGGCATGCCTGAGAGAAGTTTTGAGGCATATTTTTCTTTGTTTTGTAGGTGTGGATAACTGCGGTCGCACAGTGATGGTGGTGGTTGGAAGGAATATCCCTGTAACATTAATAGACATGGAAAAGGTAAGGCTTTGTAAAACCAGGGTAGTGCTGGTTAAATATGAATATTTCACATTTTCAGAATGTGAAAGTCTGATTATAGGAATAATTCAGTATTAATACTAGAAATACTATCTGTAGAAGACTTAAGAGATTAAATATAAACTATTTTTGTTGGCAGGTAAAAAATTATTTCCTTATAAGACTTGGTGTGTGTTGAGGTGGCTTTTCTCAAGGAGGAACTGGACTATTTTTAGAGAAACAGGCCTAACATGGGCTCCTTTTCCCTCTTAAGAATAAAGAGACTTGGCTTGCTTCTAGAACTGTCAAGACATGAAGAGTGAAATGTAACAAGTCAAATTAGATTTTCATGAAAACAGCAAGAATTTATCTCCATCTGTGAGGTCAGCTAGACAAAAAAAGAGATCTAAATGACTACAGTAAAGTTGAAGACTTGGAATGTCCACCTTGCTTTTGTAGCTCAAACATGCCACCCATGTCTTATGATTCCTGATTTGTGAATGCATTAAAAGGAAGCATACTAAAATGTAATGCAACTGTAAAAGTTCTTTGCGAATAAAAACTTTATTTCTTTCTGTCTCAGGCTCTTCTGTATTTCATCCACGTCATGGATCATATTGCAGTGAAGGAATATGTCCTGGTGTACTTCCATACACTCACCAATGATTACAATCAACTAGATTCTAATTTCTTGAAGAAACTCTATGATGTTGTTGATGCCAAGTGAGTATCAAGAGGAGAACCCCTTCTAGTCTTCCTCTGATGTGCAAATGTTTGTCATTCCCTGCATCTGGTTTCCCATGTATTTGTGCAAGAGTTTTGCCGAGACAAAGACCTAAATAACTAACGAAGGCAACAGGGAGGAAGATATATTTTCTTTCTATCTCAGAACCATCTGTCAAACCAGGAAGTTCTGTGCTCTGTCACAGTCTCTCTTCTGGAGCTGTTGAGAGGTGTACTGGGTGTATTATTGTCTGTCTGTATCCAGAGGTGGAGCTTCTGAAGCCTGGCACTGTTAAAAGTATGTTTCTAGTTGTAAGGGAAGAGGTCTGGGTAACGTGGGCAGTCATAATTTGTCCGTAACTTTCACTGTCCACATAAAAGACTGCAGGCTACAATGTTTTTACCTGAAAAATAATCATTCTGCTTTTTTTTCCCCCCTTTATACTTACTTTTGTGGTATCTGCCCTTTGTAAAATTACATCACAGGCACTTAAGCAAAATGATCTATGTTTTGACTGTTATGTTGTATAGGTGAGCTTAATTAGAACTCACTTGTAAAGGGTTTTTTCTTTATTTAAACCAGGTACAAGAGGAACTTGAAGGCACTGTATTTTGTTCACCCAACATTTCGCTCAAAGGTGAGGTATATAGTACAAAAGAAAACAATGGTTTGGGTGTTGGTGGGGTAGCACATAAGACCGTACATAATATGAGGAACATGGAGGTGTATAGAAGACTTCAAAAATTAGGCAGTATCTTTTGGATCCATGGTCAGAACTTGAAATTCATCCCCAGCTTTGATCTAGCTGTAGCTAACCTTAGCAATAAGCTGAACCCCAATGCAGGCAGCCGTCTGTGCCTTGTTTTGCATGTGCTCATAACAGAGAGAGATGGAAGCTTTGCATCTCGCTTCTTTCCAAGAGAAACATTTTCTTCTTTTTCCTGCTGTCTGGTTGGCAGGATGACAAACCATGACCAAAAACTTAAAGTTCTTTTTTGTGTAGTTCATTTCCTGAATGTTTCACCTTTTCTCTACCCACGAGAGGTATTGCATGTGTGCTGCATATCACTGAAGAGCTGCCCTGGTCAGGGCAGAGGGCGGTGTGTCAAGCAGCAATGACATTAGTCAGTATTATTGACTGTAGAGTAGCAAAGAAAGATGGGAAGCACGCCTCTGTGACATGGAGTGCAGAAAAATCGTTAAGCTTTCAGGGGATGAAAACCTGAACTTGTCAAGCAGTAAGATACTATCCTTGACTATGACCTGCGTGGGGCAACAGAAGATGGAGCTCGCTCCCTTCTGTACTTCATACACACTACTCGTACTGCAGCAATATGAGTACTTCAGATGAACTAAGTGTCAGCAGCAGCCCTGCCTAAAATTTTGTCCTAACAGTTAGAAATGTGATTCTACATGTTCACATCAGATTAAGCTCTGTGTTTATTCTGCCTTTTGCTGACGTTGATCAAATTTGAGAAAATTATATGCCTGCAAAAAAAATCTGTTTGCACATGTTCAGCAAGAATTTCTTTGCTAAATTTCCACAGTCCTTTATTTTCATGTGCACTGCTGGGACAGCATGAGATTTAGAGCTGCTTCTTGTTTTTATGTAGATGAGACTGAGTCTTCCCAACAGCAAACCTTCCAGTTTCTGTTGGGATATTAATTATTCTCACAGAGTACAGAGCTGAGGTCCAAGTGCTAGAATTAAAGCTTCCAGCTCTGATGCTCCTGAAAATGCATGAGTTCTCATAGAACATTACTAAGGTCACGAAGTTGAGTGGAGAAGTCAACACTAGGAAGTACTGGTGTTTTAGACTCCCAGCAGCACTCTATCCCCCTCCTCTTTTACCAAACTTCTATTTGGTTGAGAAACACTTTTTTGGTGGAGGATGAGAACTCATGTTCACCAGTCCACTGACACGTTCTCTGTCCCTTTGGGAACTGCAGTGGGACTCAGCAGATTTGTGGGGCACACAGATAGTTGGTGTGAAGCAGGGAGAGTGAGAGGCATTGAGCTCTCTAACTTGCTGGAAATGGAATTGGTTTGTATCCTATTCTAGCAGCACAGCTGGAGGCAAAAGAGGATGTGTGTCCATGTCTTTCTGCCAAACCTTTTCTCTAACTGAAAGGCAAGTGGGATTGCTGCTGGCTGTTGCAGAGACCATCAGCTTATGAAACATGATGAGGAATGTGCAGCAGAAAGTCCTGGTGGAGAAGGTGGCTGCTAAGAGGGAATGATCTTTCTCCCCTCTGTTTGTGGCTATTTCGGGGTTGTTCTCCTTGTGTAAGATTGCGAGCTCAGAAGCTTCAAATCTCTTAAAAAAAAAAAATAAAATAAAATAAAAGTTTGGCACATTCCTCTTCCTACTTGGAGCATTGACTTCCTTCCCTAGAAATAGTGGAAAATACCCTATGTCTCAAATGTAGGAGGAAGGCTTGTGCATTCATGCGGCTTCCAGAACCCATCACCCTTATACAAGTACCTCACTCTTAAATCTCTGATATAAATGGTCCATTTCACTGCGGTGTTGAATCCTGGCACTGTGGATGTCTGCCATCTGTTCGAGTTGTGTTGCTTGTTTGTGGGCTAAAAGGGATCAAGAGGCTTTTCTTCCTGTCTCTTGGAAACTTGTGTGCCCCTAGAAAACAAGCATAGTCCTGAAAGTGCTTTGTAGTGCCCACAATGATTCTTTGGTTTCTAGATGTGAAACTTTTAAATTATGTATATTCTGAGGATAATTGCCTATCTAGAATATATGGTTTTCAGTATGCAGGGAGAAGGGTTCCGCAGTTATCCTAAAGCACAGCTTAACTGAAGCAGGGTGTGTCAGTGCACAATCTGTTTTCGTACACTAATCCTGCTTTTATTCATGCTGCGATGTGGGCATTCTTGTGATCTGTGAAGAACTTGATTCTCTTTCAGTGCTGCTGAAATGTGACCATTCTTATGATGAAATTGCATCATAGACAACAGCCGTTTTTTAGGCTGGCAGCAGCTCTTGCGATGTGAACACCACCAAGTCTTAGATAAGATACCCTTGAAGTGTTATCACAAGTTCCTTCATATTCTTGCATGTAAATGCACTTCTGCTTGTTATTGCTTTAGCTGCCAATATAAATAAAGGGCTCTTTGGGGCAGTTTTGTGTGAAGCCTCTCAGCTCCCCTCTTCAGAGAGCTCTCCAAACAAAGCTTTATAGAGCTTGGTGTGTTGTGTGAAGTGGCAGTGGTGGGATCTGAAACAACCTCGCACAGAGAAAATATGTTTTCATAAATTTAGTAACTTGCCTGTAAATCAAGAATGTTTCAAAACGGAAACATACCTGAATACTCAAATTAAATATTCATAATCTTTATATTTATCATGAACAATTTTTGTCTTGTTTTCCTGTAACAGTCATAAAAGCAATTTCTGGAGATCAGTTGCCCATATAAAAGGTTATTGCATATCACTTAAGGCTTATCTTAACAAGATCCTTCCAATTGTACCAATTTCCCAGATTTCAGTACGTTTCTCTTTGGGGTATGACCCAAGTAAGAGACTGCTGAGATACTTTCTGTACTGCACTGTTTTTTTGAGGGAAAGTCACCTGATACTTTAATCCTGTGGTTTTCTAGCTTGGCAGAGTGACTTTGATAGCCTTTTATTCAGAACTGCAGTACAAGAAAAATGAAGAACTTCAGCAGATGACTAGATTTCTAACGTTTTTTGGCTGCTGTGGTATAATTTATTCTACTTTCAGCGCATTAACAGGGATTTGGTTTAAGTTATCTGCCCTGTTCCCAGTAAGGACATGGCTTCTCTCATATTACCATTTCTGTAACCTGTGATTATTGAGAATGGTGATAACAGAAAAATTCTCTAGAAATATTTCTGCTTCCCGCTCTTTGTTTTCTAGTGTTACTGGGTAAGTTGTGTCAAACTGCAATGGCTTGTATACCAGGAAGGGGGTGGGGGGGGAATAATCACTTTTCCTGATACCAGTTTTTGTGATGGCTGCAAAAATATTCCCTCTTGGATTTTATATATCAAACATCCATAGCAATTATGTTGAATGACTGTCATTCATAATACACCTTGGAGTGCATGCTACTTTGGTACATGATTGAGAGAGCATTTTTCACTCTTTAAACTGTCATCCAGTGTCACTCATAAGAGGTCTTTTTAGAAAAATATAGTAAATAATGGATGCCAGCAATAGTCTGTCTCCCTGCTTTATGCTAACAAAAATCTCTAATTCTGCCCTTAAAATAACAAACTGATCTTGAATGTTCTGTCCTGTTCTTTACCTCCTTTCCTCTTTTTCATTGTTCCTTTCTCATGAAAATACACTGTTTTGAGGAGGCAGCATGGTTATTCAAGCACAGTTTTTAGGCATTGACATTTTCTTTAAGTGTTGTATTCGGGCAGATCGTTTTTCTTGACCTTTTCTGAAGCTCCCACTTCCCTCAAGGCTTTTCTTGTGGTGTTGCTTCTCTGTTAACTTACTACAGTCAAAGTACAAATATCAAATAGAATCACTGAGTGGTTGAGGTGGGAAGGGACCTCTGAAAGTCATCTGGTCCAGTCCACCTGCTCAAACAGGGTCAGCAAGAGCTGGTTGCCCAGGACCGTGTGAGTGGTCCCTAATATTAGCATTTGTGACCTGTAGTACCTCTGATTCTCACAAGTGTTTTTTTTCCCTTCAATCTGCCAGGAAAAGACTAGATAAGAAATAAACAAAAAGTAATTTAGTGCTTAATTTTGGAGAAGGTGAGTTTAAAAGTAAAAGCCTGTACTGTCAATCTGACCAGGGATATTTAATAACTTGTAGAAGTATTAATGGTGTCTTACTGGCCTTTGCAAAACAAAAATTCCTTGTCCTGTTTACCTCCAAAAGAAACAGAGGTGCCTGTACTTAAAGTAAAATCTTGTAGAATAAGTTGATAAGGCTTTGATAAGAAATGTGGTAAAACAGAAGGACACACTCACTCACTCTGCCAGCCCAAAGCAGAGAGGAGATTTCGATGGGACCTTTGAACAGCTGAAAGTCTCTTTTTTTTCTCTCCACAGAATTGCCTTTTCTGTGAAAACTTGAAGGCAAGGTGTTGAAAATGCTTCTATTGGATGTCAAGTCAAACAGATCATATTCAAAAGCTGGAGAGGGACATTTTACAAGGGCATGTAGTGATAGGATGTGGGGTAATGGCTTTAAACTGGAAAAGGGGAGATTGAGATGAGATATGGGGAAGAAATTGTTTCCTGTGAGGGTGGTGAGACACTGGCACAGGTTGCCCAGAGAAGCTGTGGATGACCCCTCCCTGGAAGCGTTCAAGGCCAGGCTGGATGAGGCTTTGAGCAACCTGGTCTAGTGGAAGGTGTCCCTGCTGCTGGCAGGGGGGGTGGAACTGGATGAGCTTTAAGGTTCCTTCCAACCCAAACTATTATATGATTTGTGATATTCTGAGCTGGCTAAACTGGAAGTGAAAATGTGCTGCTACACAGATGATTTTTGAAGACAAATAGCAGAATAATTGTCATTCTTTCGCAGTAGAAAGGGATCTTAAACTGGCAGCTGGGGAGGAGTGTGGTGTCAAAAATCACTAGCTTGAAAGCTCTCAAGACAGTGGTTGGTAGCAGTCACTGGTGTGTGCTTCCTGACCTTATTGTGTTGTTGCCATGATACTAGTGTTGCAGATTTAACTCAAGGCTGTTTATGGAGTATTATGTTGAACTTGAAAGTTTTGAAACAGTACCATCTTAATTTGATTCTGTTGGGGTTTATTTCCAGGTCTCGGCATGGTTTTTCACAACCTTTACAGTCTCAGGGCTAAAGGACAAAATCCACTATGTGGAAAGCCTTCAGCAGTTATTCGCAGCCATACCCCCAGAACAGATTGATCTCCCCCCTTTCGTCCTCGAGTATGATGCCAGGGTAAGTGATTGCATGTGGAAAGTGTGAGTCTTGTGTAGTTCTTCTGCTTCTCCCATTTTGCTCTGGAAGAGCTTTAAAGAAGCTGACTTCCACATCTTAAAAATGGGGAGAAGAAAGAGACGGTTCCTGGAGAGTCTAGTTGTTCTGCAAGTAAAAATTTTCTTTTTTTTTTTTTTCCTACATCAGTCCAAGTAGAGGGCTTGGCCAAGAAGCAGACTCCTTTCCCAATAGAGCAGTCTCCTCTGTGCATAAAAGGCAGGCTACCTTTCAGCCAAGAATTGTAACATAACACACTAAGAGCCTGTGGTTAAGATAAAATTCATGTTATATACCTTACACCAACTGCAAAAAGAAATACTAGCTGTGTTTCATCTTCCCTGTCCCATGTATCAACAAGCATGCAGGAAAGGTCAGGGGGAAAGCAGTGGGGAAAAATGGAGCTGTAGAAGGGTGCCCTGCCTTTGAGTTGGTCCCTCCACTTCTTCCCTTCTCCATCTCAGGTCTCTAACCAAGTGGCAGAATGAATATGGCTTGCATTAGCCAAATCGTTCAGAAGAGGATGTGTTGAAACTACAAAGTAATAGCCAGATCTGTGTGCCTGCATGAGCAGCTTTGGTTTGAGTGACTGGCTGCCTGTGCTGGCATTTGTGGCTTCCTTGCATCCCAGCTTTGGCTTAATGGCAAAATTTTAATCTGCATTTTTTGCTTAAAACTGAGGCAAAGCCAAGGTCTGGTTTTGCCTGATTACCAGCACAATCCTCTCCTGGGTGAATTGCGGCAGTCACTGTACTTGTAGAAGACAAAGCCAGGAGTACCTGTTTATTTCTGGCATCATCCATTGCACCAAGGTGTATTGGAGAAGACTTTTGTTCACCTGCTCATTCTGTTCTTATTGCAGGAAAATGGGCCTTACTATTCTTCTTATCCTCCATCCCCTGATTTGTGATCTGCAGTCCTGTGATGCTGCTGGTTTCCCATGGATCCAATGACCTGATGCCTGCCAAAACCTGTGCATTTGCCCATGTACAGAATTCAGAGAGAGGGTTTTCCTCCCCCAGCTCTGGTATTTTTTTACTGATGAGATATTTTCAAGCACTCAAGCAATCAGAGAACTTTATGCCACTGTGAACTGTACAACTATTTCAAATATATTTATCCAATGGAAAAGTTGATTTAAAGATCACTAGGTGCACTTTTTTTTTCTTGAAGTGGTTACATTTATTTCTGAACAGACTTTCTCTTTTCTGGGAAATCCATCAAAAGCACTTGATCATGTTCTTAACTATTATAATTTTCCAGCTTCATTTGTAATACCCATTTCTGACTGGTCTGTACAAATACTGTGCAGTACCAGCCTGACACGTAGCTCATCACATGGTCTCTGTGTTTCACATCTGATTACTTTCCCTTTCTGTTAGTGGTGATTACTTTGGTCTTGACCCAGCAAAAGTATCTGGAATTGGGAATGCCATGTCTGCAGGATGAACAAAGCACTACAGCCAAGCCAAGAGTAACTGCAAGACTTAATACCTAAGTGAAGCTAGGTGAGCCAGGAGCCTTGATAAAGTCCCTGTCGGTTATCACTGGATCATGTGACATGTCAGGATGCCACTACCCTCCCAGTAAGAATAAAATTTAAAAGCATTTGCGGTTTCTTTTCTCTAAGTATAGTTGTTTATGTTCTCCTTTGACATGGCCAGATGTGTTTGTATGATAAATGAATGCCATCTGCCTGATGCATGTATGGAGGGGCGGGGGAAATGGTGACTCCAACCCCCACCTCTGGTGGCAGAGATTGTTTCTTAGACATATCAGTGTCTCTTTTACTTCCTCTTCCCCCGACACACACTGATTTTTGACGGACACAATACATGTAAGATTGCTCAGCCACAGAGTACTTATGGAACTGGAGGTGAAAAGTTTTTCAGCCTGCTAATGCAAAGCTAAAAGAGGAGAGAGAAAATATAATCAGGGATGGCAGTCCTAAATACAGGATGGAATGTCACAACAGTACAGAATATGAAAATGATGGTACAATTTTCATGTTTTCATTCTAGCTCCTTTCCTGCCCTGATTTGTATCTGCTACTCCCTCTTTACCAAACTCCAGTTTTCCTTGTTCTGCCACTTCTGCAGTAACTACCTTTTTTAAGCATAAGCAAAAGTCATCATGAGATACTTAGAAGGTGGTTATTCACACCCACTGACTTGACTGGAAATAGATATCTCTCTTCTGTTCAAAGATACTGTAAATTGTTGGGATAAACAGGGAAAAAAATCCTCCCTTGGTCCTGGTCATCTGATTGCTTGGTCACAATTTGTGTTTGCGGTCTGAGAGCTTGGGCTTTTGTAAGTTAGAAGTGCAGAGAAAGATGAGCTATACAGAGGTTCCTTCCATTCCTACCTTGGCCTCCTGGCTTAATGTTGTCTTTACACTCCACATATCCTCAGCATGTTGGTATGTCAGTTACAGATGAAGATAATTGTTTGGCTGGGATATAACAGTGATGCTTGTATAACACAAAAAACAAGTAGTTTTGCTTTTTAAGTGTCCTTCAGGGTCCTTATATGATTCCATTATCAGATTCAAGGTGCTGCTAAAAGCTGGAAGCTGCAGCACAATGGAAAACCACCTTGGAGTTAATATTTGTGAGTGTTGCACCTTATGGTCAGTTCACATGTGATTCTTTCAGAACTTTTCTGGTGGTTTTTGAGAGAAGGAAATAGCAGTAGTCTATACAGAGCAGCTACTACATGTCCCTACCTCCTCTTTTCACCTAGCTGTTTACAGCTGCCCTTGTCTACTGACTTTTATAGTCAGCAATGAATTTTCCACGGTTCTCTAATGATTTGTGTAGCTTTCCACCCCCAGTAACCATCTGCTGTTTTTCACACCCGTGGCATTTCCAGCGGGGCTGTTGCAGAACAGCCGTGACCACTTAATAGGCAGACTAAAGGTGATTCAGAGAATATTCTGAAAACCAAACTCTCTGCTTCACAGTTTTTAGATGGTTTCTGTCCCTTTAGCTCACAGATGGCTCAGAGTCATAAAAGCCTAAACTGTTCTTCTTAGGACTCAGTCTGCACGTTTTCAAACCGTAGTCCAGTCATTTTAGGAAATGACTTGGCTCAGCGAAGTGCGAATCTGCCTCCAGAGCATTTGCAAAGCAAAAGGAGATCTTGGCACTGTGCATCTTATTGTGTATATTTTTCCCTTGAAAGACTTTGCTTTAATTTTTTAAATTTTTTTTACCCAAGTCTCGCAAATCTCAGTGGCAAGACAAACCTGTATTGTGCTGCAAAAATCTTGTATTTTCTAGTGAGCCTGGAGTTGTGGCAATGTACCAATTTTTGGTTTTTTTCAATGGAGACTTTTAAATGTAACATGCCAGTGGGGGAAAAAAAAAAAACAACCACTGAAGTGCTTAGGACATTCATTGCTATTAAAATGTTTAATTGTTTAATATGCAAAAAAATTTGCATTAAACCAGCTGAACTGCATTTGGTTTAAGCTGAGATAAACGCTGGTGTGCCCTAGTTAAGGGTAGATACAGTGCTTTCCTCCTGAAGAGGCCAGGGAGGCAGTCTGTGTATGTCATGACTCTCTGTGCATTTTAACACCCCTACCCAGTGCAGCCACTGCAGAATTAAAAACTCTGATGAAGGTTTTATTGCCTTGCTTAAAGCTATTTCACACCATCTGCAGCCTCAAAAGGGGAGTCTC
This sequence comes from Antrostomus carolinensis, assembly GCF_000700745.2. Lineage (NCBI taxonomy): Eukaryota > Metazoa > Chordata > Aves > Caprimulgiformes > Caprimulgidae > Antrostomus > Antrostomus carolinensis. The sequence goes on along the minus strand of NW_010323968.1, from coordinate 14,643 downwards.
CATAGGGAAGTGTGTCAGTGTAATTATGAGTGTTATTATTACCACTGTAACTCCCTGGGTGATGTTGACAGTAGAGTGACATAGTTGTCAGTAAAACTCTGGATGTGGTGCTTAGGCACTCATTAGCCACAGCTCTTCTGAAAGCATCTTATATTCTCTTGCTGACACTGCAGTTAGCTGTCTTCAGAGCTGGAGTCTATCAAGCTGATGTCTGACTATGGACAAGTGACTTAAAAGTATCTTGGCTTATCTGTTGTTGTTTGGCCAAGCCAGACTTTGTAGCAATTGCCAAGGCAGCAAGAGGTAAAGTATCTGGTGGCTGCTTCTGCTGTTATGCTTCGTACTTGTTTCTTAACTAGACAGGAATAAGAAGTGGCAGAACGTTGTTGGCACAGTCAGAATATTGGCTTTTGGACAACCACTGGGCCAGTGTGAATTTACCATGTTTGCTTGAAGTTGAGCTGCTCTTTTCCTGTGCTGTCCTGCTTGTAAGATCCTAGAATGAAAACAGAGCTGCTGAGTTTCTCTGGTATCTTCTCTTCCCCAGCAGTAGTTTAAAACCTTGCGTTTTTCCTATCGTATGTGCCTCTGTTGCCCCAGCTTTGTGCTGAATTAGGCTTTCTCCCTGGTCTGTCCCAGTGCTGCAAAGGATTAGTATTCCACTGCTGAGACCAGACACTCCATGTGAAATTAATTTAGATGGTTTTGCTGTTCAACAAGCTCATATCAGCCCTTCTCCTTTGTCAAACTGAAAAACAAAAGCAAAAGGAGTTATCCCCTTTCCTTGGCCTCTCTGGGATGAATCTCCTGTTACATCTGTGGCCAAGCAACCCAATGAATAGTCCCAATCTGAAACTTGTTTGCACCTCGAAGCATGTTACAGAAATTCCTGAATATGTTGATTCTGGCTAAATAGCGACTGATTCCAGTGATTTCTGTTAGCAAGTACAGTCTTGGGAGAGTAAGGGAAGTGTTTCAGCTGTGTTTGGGGAAGAAGGTAAGGAGTAGTCTACTTGGAACAACTCAATTTGTGATCCTGCAGTGCCAGGAGGATGACCACCAATACCTTTTTTTGTACTCCTAAGGCAACTGGCCCACTGGATTTCCTTCAGTCTCCCACAGGAAAGGAATTGGTCCCAAGCTAGAGGGATAAACGACTGAGTACAGAGACCAGCAATGTGCAGCCTCTGCACTAGGATAAGATGAGGATGTGGATGAGCCAAAGCAGCCCTGAGCCACACTGGAGTAGGGAGAAGGGAATGAACCTGCTGCTGCAATGTGTTGTTTCCTTCTAAAGTTGAATGAAAGGCTGAGAGAGTTGGGGCTGTTCAGCCTGGAGAAGAGAAGGCTCCGGGGAGACCTTATTGCACCTTTCAATACTTAAAGGGGACCTATAAGGTGGGAACAGACTTTTTAGCAGGGCCTGTAGTGATAGGACAAGGGGTGATGGTTTCAAACTAAAAGAGGGGAGATTTAGACTAGATTTAAGGAAGACATTTTTTACAACAAGGGTGGTGAAACCCTGTCCCAGGTTACCCAGAGAGGTGGTTGAAGCCCCATCCCTGGAAACATTCAAGGTGAGGCTGGATGGGGCTCTGAGCAACCTGGTCTAGTTGAAGATGTCCCTGCTCACTGCAGGGGGGTTGGACTAGATGACCTTTAAGGTCCCTTCCAACTCAAACCATTCAGTGAGTCTATGAAAGATGTTTTATGCCTCAGAATTGAGATGCAGAGCTCTGTTAGCTCATATGCTTAAAACTAAAGCAAAGCACATGGGGTGGTGGGGAGGGTGTTCCTTCTGGAGCTCTTTCCTTCAGGAGAAGGGGGGAAAGTGCTGTGTAAAGGTTAAGGACTGCAGAGATTAAAATGGTAGAGCCCCAGGCCCTCTGCAGCGTGGGCTCTACCTCCTCTGAATACCAGGTGGATTTCTGAGCAGTCAACTAGTTGACACTACAGTCTCTCTAAAATATTTTAAATGGCAAAACCATTCACAACATGTAGAACTGAAAAAATGCCAAGATTCCTAATGTAATTTAGACATAGCTATGGGGGAGGTGGCTTTGCTTGGAAGGACATCATGTACAAAAACGAGGGGAAGGGGATTGTACCAGATGATCCACAGCAGCCTGTCTGCCAGCACAGCATCTGTTTTTAATTGGCTAATCAGATCCTGTTTGAAGCTTTTCTCAGCTGTGCTTCCCTTGAAAACCAGATTCCTCATCCAGATGAAGCAGGATGGCTTGTGATTACAGTGCCATTAGCACAAGAGCAGCAAAGCTCAATGTATCATGTGCTCAACACTTTCACCAAGATGTTATGAGAAGCCCTTACTCCAGCAAAGATGTAGGCAGCAGAGTGTCTTCTTCATTCCTCTCATCTACTGGAGGATTTTATTTCCCCCTTTCTTGGAGACAGGTTGTTAAATACCCAACTCTGTGGGAGGAGGATGACCTGAGGCATCAAGCGACAGTTCAGTGTCCTCCTCTAATACTGATGCTTCTGGGTGGAGCTGGTTTTAGAAATGAGATTTGGCCTTGCAGCCAGGGAGTCAGTAACGGCATGAGTAGCCAGGTCCTGGAGAGAGCATCTGGAGAGGCTGGACCTGGACTACAGACCCAAGCCAGTGTGGATGCCAAATTTGCTTTATGTCTGTGTTAGTCAGCCTGGTCCTGACTCATCTCTGCCTGGTGCCTGCAGCTGAATTGCTATCTGCATATGTGATTTGTAGATCACTCATTAAGGAAGCTGTGGGAAAATGTGATGGGTTTAATCTCAGTCCTTTGGGAAAGTCCTGTACCTCACTGAGAACTAACATGAACAGCAAACACTTAGAAGAAAGGCTCAGCTTGATTATTTTGCTCTTGCTAGGTTGTTTGGGTTTTTTCAGAAAGCAATGAAAAGCAATTTTTAAGTAGTTGATAAGGAGAATGACTGATTTCATCACTGACCTTTTAATGAAGCCCTGGAGTGACATACCCACCACCTCTGCTGGGACCAGCTGTGTGGCTGTTGCAGAGCAGTAGATGTCCTGTGTGGTGCATCTTTTCCTCGTAAAAAAACCTGTGTGCCTGGTACCTTCAGGAAAGGTGGTTCCTGGGCATGACTGGGGAACGCTTTGGGTGGGAGGGTCTTCATGGTTACCTCCAGTACCTGAAGGGGCCTACAGGAAGGCTGGGGAGGGACTTTTGACAAGGGCAGGGAATGATAGAACAAGGGGTAATGGCTTTAAACTGGAAGAGGGTAAGTTTAGATTAGGTATTAGGAAGAAATTCTTTCCTGTGAGGGTGGTGAGACACTGGCACAGGTTGCCCAGAGAAGCTGTGGCTGCCCCCTCCCTGGAAGCGTTCAGGGCCAGGCTGGATGAGGCTTTGAGCAACCTGGTCTAGTGGAAGGTGTCCCTGCTAATGGCAGGGGGGTTGGAACTAGATGAGCTTTAAGGTTCCTTCCAACCCAGACCATTCTGTGATTGTAGGACCACTTTGCTTTCTAGCATGGCACTGTACCAAACTCAGTGAAAGCAACACTGCACGAAGCCAGATAGATGTGTTGGTACGCAAGTGTCCTGTGCTGGAGTTAGGTGCCCATCCCACAGAACGTGTCCGGTGTTGTCCATGCAGTTCACTGTGCTTATTTCCTAGAAAGAGCAGATCACAGACTTTCTCATTCTCACCAGAATGTTTGCACAATGAGGAGCTTGTTTAAAAGGTTAGTAACAGCAGCTGGCTGGTGTCACAACTTGGATGCACTTAGACATTGCTAATAGTTTGGCAGGAGAAGTCCTATTTCCATAATCTGAACAGATTTGCTCATTCACAAGTAAGATGTTACCCTATCTGCTCAGAAAGGGCATTTCAAAGGTGGCTTTGCATATCAAAGACTAACACTAGCAGACGTCATCCCAAGAACAAGGAAGGTGCAACATGGCCCCTTGACTGGCTGGTGTTTGTTAGTTCTGGCTCTGCTAGTTCTCTGGCTCACGGATCCATTGGCATCCTCTTCCTTGGATCTTGCTGAGTTGGGTTTCTACTGGAGCAGTCAGCCACCACGGACCTGCTGGATCGAACACAAGGGAAAGGGCAGAAGCACAAAAGAGAAAGTGTGCAGTTTGGGGTAGGTGGGTCTACAGCAAATGAACATACTCTTCTCAGTAGCAGCCAGGAGCAGGCTGAGTGTAACCAAACTCTGCACTCAGAGTCACATACATCCTACAGATTCGTGAGTTCATAGAAGTCTTTGGGCCACCTCAGCAAGCTGCAAGGATTCGGAGATAAGCCAGGAACAGGAGATTCCAAAAGAGTCACAGAACCAGCCTGGCAAGTCCTCACAGAAGCACAGAAGAGTGGAGAAGGAAACCTCAACCTCTGAGGTCACTTGAATCTGCTGCTATCTGTAAGTAAAGCCAATGCAGCAAACCCTTTGGGTCTGCAAGCGGTGGAAAAACTGACAAAAAACTGCTGGGCATAGCTGAAAATCTCCCTGGAAGTGCTCTGCATTGCACAGCAGGGGCAATCCCCCTTTCTTCTTCCCAGTTGACGTCAGAGGGCTCTTCCAAAGGTGGCTGGACAGTATGACATTCCAAGAACATGAGCCCCTCTGATTTGTTATGAAAACACATCCAGAAGCTCGTACACACAGTCAGTAGGAAATGTGAAGTCGGTAAGAGGTTACTGAGCAGAGCCCAGCTGGTGCTTAACAGCATGGTCAGAATTGTAACATTAAACAAGAATTTCTGTAAGTCCAGAGCTGTAAGAAAGGCCACTAAGCACATGAGCTGCTCCGTTAGGAGACCAGACACGAGCACTGTATACCTGCATTTCAGAAATGCAAACATGTTTTACGGTAACGGTAGGACAGCTTCTTTTGGCAGATCCCAATTAAGTAGTTACATTAAAGGGAAACCCTCCATGTCCTATCTCAGTAGCTTTGTTTGCACTTGAGCATCTCTTTGAACTGTGCAACTCTGTGTATACCAAAGCACTTTCAAGGGACTGATCCAGGAATTATTTTTTTTTAAGTATAACATTTTAAACCCCAACAACTGATGACACCAAAGCACAATATGTAGAAATATCCTGCAGCCTGGCGGGTGCAGTAGCAGCCATCAGTGGGACTTGCTGAGGTGCCAGCCCAGGACAGCAGAGCCCAGGGGCACAGGATGGGTACTGAGCAAAAATGGTGGAGTTTGCAAAGCTGGAGTGGCCATGAGCAAGGTGCCCTTTTAGATGTCTTCAGAGCCATAGATGCAGTTAGGCAAATTCTCCTCAGCTGCATCACATTTAAATGTTTCACTCTCTGTGCTGTGATCATCGTTATCATTAGTGAGCAAAATGAGTTAAATCGTCATTACAGAAGCAACAGTGCAGAAATATTTCACAACCAGCAACGAGCCTTCAAAGCAAGTCATTAAACAGTCTCTGGAGCAAAGCCCATTGCTCCCGTTTGCCCCATCCTCTGGCGACCCATTGCCAAGAGGCTCAAAGTGTGACACTTTCCCAACACTTGGGTTGGAAAGGTATGTCAGTGTCTGCTGTTGGATGCAAGTTATTTTACTGATTCAGATAAGCAGCAGAACTAGAAACAGTCCTTCCACCTGTGGAAAACACACTGCAGGGTCAGCAGCAAGGGTTTCTGATGGAGGACTACTTCATGAGCCTGGTCTTGCACGCACCCCCTGCCTGAGGCAAAGCTCATCACCTGGCCTGAGGAAATACACTGCAACCCTGGAGCAACCAGCAAGGATGATGGGGCAACCAGCAGTTCCAGTGGCACTCCATCCCATAGCACAGCTTGGTGCAGTTTTAAACCATCTTTGTTGAATCGTGCATGTTGACTCCAGACACTTCCTGAGGTTTGGAGATTTTGGAGTTTTGGCTTGGGGTTTTTTGAGTGGGGAGAAACAAAGTTGTTCAGGAGCCCCCAGTCTCTTCAGTCATGCTTTGATGTGTCACAGGGTCCATGAATGGAATGTGTGCCCACACCTAGACACCATGGGAGGGATGGGTGCTGTTCCCACGGCAGCGCTGCAGAGCCCTCCACCTCCTGCCAGCACCCTGTGCAGTCTAAACAGCACGGGGTTTGCTGTGCCTGGCAAATCCCAAGAGAGAAGCAGCTGTAGCAGCTCCAGGACAGTGGTAGAAGGATGTGCACATGAATCCAGAGAGAAATATTCTTTTCTCTTGGCACTAGAACAAGCCCTAATGAGAAGCAGCCCATCCCAGCTTTTGAAGAATGAACTCACCAGGAGACTCCTCTGCTCTGATCAGCCTCCAACTCTCTCATCCGCTTAGAAGAAATAACAAACTGGGACATACGAGTTATTTTCATACACACAGTTGAGTAACCTCACATAGGGAGGACTAGCAGGGAGGACAGGGGTGATGTTGGGGCTGCTCACCCGAGGACCAGACAGCACAACAAGGAGCTTGTTGGAGCCTGCAGAAACTCTCCTGGTCCCTTTGGGGAGATCATAGAATCACAGAATGGTTTGGGTTGGAAGGGACCTTTAAAGGCCATCTAGTCCAACCCCCCTGCCATGAGCAGGGACATCTTCAACTAGATCAGGTTGCTCAGAGCCCTGTCCAACCTGACCTTGATTGTTTCCAGGGATGGGGCTTCAACCACCTCTCTGGGCAACCTCTGCCAGAGTTTCATCACCCTCGGTGTAAAAAATTTCTTCCCGCTACCTAGTCTAAATCTCCCCTCTTTTAGTTTTAAACCATCACCCCTTGTCCAATTGCTAAAGCCTCTGCTAAAATTCATTGTAGGGCTTTTGCTTTCTGGTCTATAAAAAACCTAAAGTAGCGGAGAAGGGGTTTGGTGGGGGGTTTTTTTTGGTTTTTAGACATGGATTTGGTTTTTAATCCTGAATTGGGTTCTCTTTGCATGACTTGTTTTCCCTAACATACCCTTTCTCCCTCCTGTTTCCTGCATGAAGATGGCTAGGTAAGGATAATCAGAGATCGAACGAAACCTTCTCCATTGCTAGCTGAAGCAGTGCCTGCTCTTTGAATTTTTCACATAAAGCGCTTTTTCCGACCACTTGCCAAACATCTGGAGACAAACAGCTGCTAAAGGCAACCAACATAAAACATGTGTTTTGTATTGTTTGAATGACCAAAATATTTTTGCCTCCTGGTTGCTCTTGGTTTTCCCCTTTGCTTGAGTTGTGTCAAATCCATCTCCTATACCACTGGTACCAGGCAAAGTCTTCCAGGAAAAAGAAAGCAATCAAGATTTAATTTCCTAAATTTAAAAAAAAAAAAAAAAAAAATCAAACAAAAGGAAGAAACCCAAGTCTGCAGATGCTGCAGATATTTGTGTCTGCTTATAAAGAAACAAACAACCATAAACCATCCCCCAAACAAAGCAATTTTCTTCCCCCTCACAAGACAGGCTAGAAAGCCAACTCTCCTTTCTCCTTTAATGCTGTATTTCAAAGAAAAAGGTAGTTTTCAAGTTAGAGACAGAATGAAATGGTGTAATTTATGCCAGCAATTTGCACAAAGACTTCCAAAAAGCTTTAGCTCACCATTTTAGAGAAGCACAGACCCATGGGATTTATACCCCTACCTGGCAAATCACTGGAGACAATAAATAAAGGAGAAGCAAAGACACATTTAGAAAATCATAAGCCCACGGACGGTAGCCAGGGGCTGCCTGCTGCGGAGCAAATGCCAACATCTCACTAACCCAATGGGAAGTTCAGCTGAGTCAGACAAAAAGTGGCTAAAAGGGAACAAACTGACACTTACTTGGATTTCAAAGTTTTTTAATAAGGTTTTTGTAAGTTAATCTGCAGACATAGTGTGTGGATGTAGGGTCGTGGGTTTGGTTTGGTTTTTTTCTTCCTAGACATTCTGCCTCATGGTGTTTAACCTAAAGGTTATTAAAATAGACAGTAAAACCTTCCTTACTAGTACAAGGCCATATGGACTTGGTTCCTGGCCTGTATATTTAAGGAAGAGCAAAGCCTGGTGAGTCTGGCCTCCTGTGGTACAAGGGGAGAAGAGCTGCCGTGGCTCAAGACCACGCAAAGGGGTACAAACACCGACAGGAATATTTGGTCAGGCTTCCGGGGCAGTGATTAAGATTAGCGAGCCTAAAGATGGGGTTGATTTGGGTCTAGGCTGGTAATGAACCATCTCGAGCATGGCTGGAGGGACACCCATGGACCTTCCATGAAAGCATCACATGCAGTTTCTCAACACACCAGCATCTCCTGTGCTGCCGTGATGGTACCACACTCCTCCAGCGTGGGAGCAGCAAATAGAAGCTCAGTAGACCCCTTTTTAAAATTATTTTTGGCTCACTTTAATGCACAGTCCTGATTGTCTAGGCCAGCAGCTGCTGGGAATGGGCACCCAGCAAACCCACCCCACCAGGCTCTGCTGCAGCAGCGGTGCTGGTGGCATCCCGGGGAGCGGATGTGTTTGATGGCTGGCAGCTGCCTGACTGGTGCCACAGCCTGAGCACTGCAGGCACAGCCCGGGGTGCTGGTGCTCAGGCGAGGGGTTGATGCAGTTGCTGCCTCCCTGCAGTATCTCAAAATGTGGTAACTCTTGAGCCATGGTCATGCAAGCCTGGAGATGTGTGCTGGGGCAGGGAGTGTTGCCAGCAGTTGGACACACGTGATAAATGTCTCTCCAAAAAGGTTGCAGCTGGGGAAAGGTCCCATCCCGGCACAGAGCCTTGCCTCACTGCCTCCTCAAGGTCTTTTCAGGATCTTTTCCTCCAGGACAAAACATCAACCTCCTTGCCCACATCCGATGTTTAGTCTGACCTCGCTGCTGGGTGTCCAGCACGCTGCTGCCTCGCAGGGATTGCCTGCTCTCAGGCATTTCACAAGGCAGAGCTCGCTGGCAGGGCTGAGCCGTGGGGTTACAGCGTGCCCTCAGCACCAGCCCTGGCTCTCCTGCAAAGCCAAGACTCATTGATTGCCATCGAGAGGCAGCTCCCGGGCCCCGTGTGCTGGCCTGGCTGAGAGCTGGGACTGGCACCCAGCATGGGGCAGAGCAAAGAAGCTCAGCCAGCACTATCAGCTCTATCACCGCTGCCATCCACGGCTGCCAAACTCTCTGAAAAACTCTGACTTCTCTTCAAAGAGTTGCAAAACAGACAGGTTGGCCAAGCAAGCACTCTGACCGCTGTGCGGTACAGCTCAGACATGGGCACAACTCCCCAGCATCACAGAGACATTTTGGTAGGACCATGCATTGGGCTGTTCTGCGTTCCCAAAGGAGCAAGTGCCTCCAGGGGACCACACGCCTTGATTTTTTAGATCAGTTACTGGGATGAGCTACAAACAGCTCAGACACTTCCTAAACTGGTAACTAGGTCCACTCATACCCCAATATCGCTCCTCCAGGGTGGATGGGAACATCCCAACCCAGCCACTCACCATGGGATGGGCATGAGGACGAGCAGAGCAGAGCACAGAGCACTGGATTCAGGTTTGGGAAACAGCACAGCCAGGCCCCTGAAGAGCCATGCGTGGAACAGATGCTGCATGAGCTATGGCTCCCATTGCAGGACACCACTCTGGCAGCAGACACCCAGGTGGCGCTGGGACGGTGGCCCAGTCCCTCACCAGGCTGAAGCAGGGATACAGCAGCACATACGGGATTTCGCTGGTGTGTGGCATTTCACTTGGTCAACCACCAGCTCCCTGGAGAGCTGAGGGGTTTGAAGGCATCATACAACACCTCTACTTAGAGATCCTCGCCCAACTCAGCCAGCCTGGGTGCGGGTCTCCTCCATCTGCCTGCATCAAACCCTGGGGCTGCAGGTGACCACAGTGGCAGTGAGGGATGGTGACCGGCTCTGTGCTGGCCACGGCCCCCATCTACCTGACGGTGGTCACATCAGAGGGAGGGAGGGGCAGGAGTGGTTTTGTGGGTTGTAGGAGCACAGGAAAGCAGAGGGACAAATTATTTATCTCAGGGCACAGAGGTGGCTCCACTTCACATGCCATCTGCAGGCACGAGGGGAGAGGAGGAGGAGGAGGATGGGGACCAAAGCATCTTGCAGAAAGGGGGTAGCCATGGAGCCCCCCACTCGCGCACCCCAGGAAACACCTGGTTTAGGCTTTGGCCAGGAGGCTGAGTCGCTGTGCGTGCGCAGGAGGATGCGGCTGGTTTCTCTCTCCTTCTTCTCCCCCCCTGTTCTGCACGTTATCAGCACCTGGGACACTACGAAAGTTTTTGCACAGGCTGCACCTGGCCCTCCGACTTCATCCTGGTTTAGCTGCCGTGTCCCCTCACAGAGCTGCAGTTCTGAGTCAGAACAGGGCCCTGAGAGGGCGGCTATTTCCAGCCACAAGCCCTGCGCTACCACCACCCGGGCTCAAAAGCAGCCAACCTGGCTGACCAAGCAGGTCAGGAGAGGGACGTGCATCACAGGACACTGACAACCCCAAGTGTCCTGGCTTTGGTGTAACCAGGAGGCTCCCATTTCTGAGCCTTTTGGCTCCAGCTCCCCAGGAAACCTGGCCTCTCCTCTGGGGCGATGGCATGACCATGATGGCCACGGTACCTGCCACCCATGCTGCTGTTACACCAACAGGAAAGCCAAGCATGTGCAATGTCTCTGACAGAGAAGGTCTTCTTCTGAAGCTGCTGATGTTCTGGTGTTCCCTACTTGAGCATGAGCCAGCTTTTGCCTAGATCCAGCCCTAGGAGAGCTCTAGGCCTGGCCCTAGGTTCAGAGATTCCCCTTTCCATTTTCCCAGGCTGTGTCTGACACACGGCTACCTCATCCCAAGCCACGGCCAAGCCTGCAGAGAGCTGCTGGTGGCTCTCCTCATGCAGCCTGCCCGTGATGGCCAGGAAGCACCAGCTCATCCCTTAGGGCAGCTCCCTGTGGGCTTGGAGGGGCAGCAATTTATTGGTTGTAATCATAAGCACAGACCCTGTTAGCACTGGTGGGCACTCAGCTAGCCAAGCCACACCAGGAAGGGGATGTTGGGCAGCTGCAACCCTCCCCATAACATCTGCCAGGGGGTTGACAGAGAGACTGGAGCTGCCTTGGCCCATGGCGTGCTTCACCAAGCCAGTCTTTCCACCATCTGAAACCTGTGGCCAGGTCTTGTTAGAGAGGACAAGCTGAGCTGAATCTGGCCAGTAGCTGTGTTGCAACCATCATTACTCATCCCCTCGCTGAAGAAGCAATGAGCTGGATGCAACTCAGACGTCAGTGTTTATAAGAACTCCAGCTGCCCAGCTTCTTGTTCTGGAGGTGAGGAGGAACCTCCAGGCTCCAGAGCTTTATTTCAATCCATCACACCTTTCTCAGGCACTGTAACTTCCTGTGACACGGGGAGCTGCTTCCTTGCTTGAGCTCCATCTCTGCTGGGTCCTTCTGCAGAGCAAGAAGAGAGGTTGTGCAGAAGAGGGGCAAAGCCCCTTAAATGTTGGTCCTCGAGCCAGCCGTGAGGTTGTCCCAAACTGCTGGCTGGGATCATGCTCAGCTGATTCGGCAGCAGCAGCAGCACCAGAGCCAGCAATGGAGATGGGGAGGAGGTGGGGCTGGCTGCAGTGACTCTGCCAGAGGTGAGGGATTTGTGTGCCACTGGGACGTGCCACCACACAGGGCACAGAAAGACTCCTGTCCTGCACAGCAACAAGGCTGCCTGTGACAGGCTGTTTTGTGATCTACAGTCTAAATCGGGCCCTGTGGCCAGCACCACCTCCACTGCTGAGAAGCCAAGGTAAGGGGAAGCGAAAGCCACAGCGACCACGACACCTGCTCTGCCTCGCTGTTTCGCTTGTCTCTCTTTCTCAGGAAACCTTGAGTTGCTATATTTAAGCACTGATTATATCCTGGGCCTGTTCTTATCCTTGTTTGTGAAGTTTGACTGAGTTCACACACTCATGTGTACACAATGGGTCACCCTGCAGCTGCCAGGGAGCAGGCACAGCTGGCCAGGATCCCCCACACCGCAGGGACACAGGCTCCCAGGGAGGACGCAAATGCTGTCCCCAGGCTTTCTGCTCCACCGATGGGCCAGTGCATGTGGGAAACTGGAGAGGAGCTGCTGACAGCCCAGAGTGGGCACAGGCACGCAGTCCGATCCTCCACCATGCTGCACGGTGAGAGGTGCCCAAGGATGGAGGGTATGGACCCTTGTCCTGCAGAGCAGAGCAACCCGCTAGGAAAGGCAGGAAAGCTGCAGCGGGGGATTTACAGTTAAAGGAGGAGAGGACACAAAGTCAGTCCAGATGCAGAGTAGCCCCTACAAAGGGGGAAGAAGGGAAGGCTGATGGGGGGGACGTGTGAGGAAGCAAGCAGAGGCTGCAAGGATTTGGGTCTGTGGGACAGGAGGGAGAAGAAAGGAAGGTCACTAAGCCTCAGGCCATCCTGAATTCCCTGTTGTCCCCCATCAGCAGCATCTTTTTCTGTGAGGGTGGTGAGGCACTGGCCCAGGTTGCCCAAAGAAGCTGTGGCTGCCCCCTCCCTGGAAGTGTTCAAGGCCAAGTTGATTGAGGCTTTGAGCAACCTGGTCTAGAGGAAGGTGTCTCTGCTGATGGCAGGGGGGTTGGAACTAGATGAGCTTTAAGGTCCCTTCCAACCCAAACCATTCCATGATTCTATGATTCTTCTTCCTGAGGGTGATAACAATTTTTCCACTCGATGAGACCTGCCAGCCTGAGGAGGGCTGTTCCACACCCTCTTCTCTTCAATCCCATCCCATGGCAGCTTTTCTTCTCCATTTCCCTGGAGAGGAAAATTTCCCTACCATTGAAGGGACTTTTAATTCTCTCAGGAGTCAAAGGCCACTCAGACCCACTTAGGCTTTCAAGACAACCCCCAAATCCCCTCACCCTTTTTCTCCCCAGTCAGAGGCGACACACTGGAGGGAAGTAGCTGAGGTGGGCAGTTGAATCCTCTGACTGGGTACACAAACCCCAGACAGAGCTTTTATGGGCAGCTCAGGAAAAGCCATCTGTGTATCCACCTCCTTCCTCCCATTGACATTTCTGTGTCAGGCTGATCTAGTCCTGATTTCTCTAGCCTTAGTTACATATTCTCCCTACTGATATTTTCTGTCTTCTACACACTGGTATCATGATCTTCCATATGAAGTTCTACATGAGAACCCTTACAGCATGGTCTACCCATTACTTTTCTACCACATGGCAAGGAGATTAGAAGTTACATGTTGAAGTATCACTGAAACACTGCTCTGAGCTAATCCTTGGTCTCTGGCCCCAGAGAGCAAGCAGACTGAAACAGGGCAAGGAACTTGAACATCAGAAGAGAAGGGGGCATCTTCTAATTAAGCCAAGCAAGCGTTGCCTTTTAAATGTTCTCAGCTGGCTGGAAACAAGTCCCTAGTGGTTTTTGACTGAGCATGAGGTGGGAGCTGAGGTGGAAAAGCTTCTCTTCTTGTATTTGTTCTATTCTCGTCCTAGTCCTGAGTTATCTTTTCTGTGCAGCTGCCTACTTCTCCCAAGTAACAAGCAATAGGACAAGAGGAAATGGCTTTAAGTTGCCCCAGGGGAGATTTAGATTGGAAAAATTTCTTCACCAAAAGAGTTGTCAAGCATTGGAACGGGCTGCCTAGGGAAGTGGTGGAGTCACCATTCCTGGAGGTATTTAAAAGATGTGTAGACGTGGTGCTTAGGGACATGGTTTAGTGGTGGACTTGGCAGTGTTAGGTTTAAGGATGGACTTCATGATCTTAAAGGTCTTTTCCAGCCAAAACAATTCTATGATTCTAAACAGGATTTGCCTTGAGACTTTGCTTGTCTCTGCTTTTGGAGGCAGAAGTGAAGGAACCCTTACAAGCCCATGCTGCAGGGAAGAGTGTTTCACAGGAAGTGCAGAGGTGAGCCTGAAGGGACACAAAACAGTAAGGTCTCAAAGAAAGGGACATTACCATATGACTATTTCAATTTTCTTCTTTTTCCTTCTCTTTTCAGGTCTCCACCAATAAAACTAGGATTAAAATACTTCATTCTCTTATGCCAAAAGGCAAATTAATTGATCCTTTATAAGACCCTCACAGTGAAAGGAGCCACATGAAACAGTGTTAACCATTTGGTATACATGCGCCACTGCTGTGTGTAGGGGGATGCACAGTATTTGTCTAGGTAGCAGGTACAAGAAAAGCCCTGAGAAGGTTGGAAATGAGCCTTCATCTCCCTTCATATTTCTAATTGCAGAAGAATATAAGGATGACCTGCAAGCTCAGGAGGTTTCTTTACAGACACAATTTGAATGGAAAGTCTCCAACTTCAGTCCTTCCATGAGCTGTAGGCTGGTACTTGCTCAGCAAGCAAAGTCCCAGCTTCAGTCCCTTGCTGCCTGCTCAGTGCCCTCCCTGAGCTCAAGAAGCTAGCTGTATTCAGAAAGCCTGGTGGGAAGAAGTCTTGGAGAATAACCACCCTCTAGCCACCCTCTCTAGAGCCTTGCATTCAGACCAGGATCACAAGGAAGGCGGCAACTCAGCTTGCTGAACTCCCCATCCTCTTGCTCCCCAGACAACCAGCCCTGCAGTGTCTCTAACTCATGTTTTGTTTGTTTTTTATTTTGAGATTCCTCCATCAGGAGAAGCAGCTCTTCAGAGAGCCCGTCCCACGCCGAAGTTGTGCCCGTCACCCGAACTTCCTTCCCCCCACCCCGCACCTCCCAGACCCCACGGTG